>NC_141773.1:11945100-12246400 GCF_051362555.1 Lingula anatina | reverse complement strand
TTAAGCATAACGAAGAAAGTCTAAAAACAAGTTCAGCTGTCTATCTCAAGATTAACTAATATTCCATGCCTTGAAACTTTACAATCATTCATCCCTTTCCTATATGTGCTCTTCTATCAGAATTATTACAATGAGGCATAAGCCTGTCTAGCCATTTAAAAAATTAAAATCTACTGGTCAGCATGTCCAGCGCTAGCCTCTTCACGTCTACACAAGTGGAGCCCCTCTGGTCTCAAACACAGGATACTTGTCAACCTCAGTCTGAAAGTCAGACGGTCCAGGTACCATAAACTTAAAGTAGACGGCGACAGTTTACCTGTCACAGCTGCCGTCTGGTGGTTTGAACCAGTTATATCTGACGACACGCAGAAAAAAATCAGTTCTTTATAAAAATTTTCAATCTTGCTTGAAATAAAATGCTCCATGTGATATCATATCCTTCACTGAATTTTTTCTTCCACTTTTTTCTTCATCCACTCGAAGTCTTTACAGCTGTACTTGTGTAACAGAAGAGAGAATTCTGCTGTGATTCACAACACTGTTCTTTACAACCCATGTTTTTCTTCATAACCCATGTCTTTCTAAACGCCAGGTTATTTTTCTCATCTCCAAACAAGTGCACCCAATTTTAAACAGCAAATAATATGAAGCTAAAATCTTATCTTCCTCATCACAGACTCAATATTCCGTGACCATTTAACCCATGAACGTAAAAAACTTTTTCAACATGTACTCTAGACAAAACATACAGGACTGCTGCACAGAATCCACAATAGATAAAATTTCCCTCAATTTTTGGCAACAGCTCACATCTTCTTCACCATCCTCATTTGATACACATATATGCGTGTTGTGCCGATTATCAACTGAAAACTTCTATGCGTTTTGCACTACCCTAGACTAGGGTTCATATAAAATTGATGTGGCATTTCTACATCTTAGAAGTTCCATACAAAGGCTCTTGTCCACAAGCATGCCCATGAGGCCAATGGCACAAAAATGGGCTTCTTCGCAAGAGCAACAAATGACTCATTAAGCCATCAATTAATGGTTCACAGGAGAAACCTGTACGCTCACCACACACTAATAATGTGATAATTAACAACTCTGGCTAATCCCAGCAATGGTATTTATTCAATCAGGTATTTTCTTAATTGATCACAGCTTTTTTTGCTAATTCCTCTGGGGAGAGAACACAATAGCATTATTGACAAAACTGGAATCTTTTTCTTTTCAAAGTAGACAACTTCATCACTTAACTCTGCATCTCATTCTTGACGTACATGGAACACTTCTAAAGAAAGAAAACTTGCAGAGCCACCACATTTTCTTTTCTCAAAGACGTAATCATTAACGTTAAAGAGATTCCAATCTATAAAATGCCAGCAGAAGCCATTCATGGCACACGTACCAGTATCCGGTTCAATATTCTCAGGAGAGAGCAAGATAATACTCAATCAGAAAATGTATATCGACACAACAAATTCAAACCACCTCGTGGGTGTTTTGGAAGCCCATCAGAACGTGCTTGTTAGGCACATTTACAGGTGATTCGATTTCTCAATTGACGTTGAAAGACAGTCTCACTGGTTGAATTTGGCCCCATTTAGATAGAAAAGAGTCTAGTGCAAGCTAGACCGTGACCTAAATATGGCAGACCTACATGAAAGGAAGACCGCTTAATCCTGTAATGGTCTCTCCACCTCTGACACGCCTCCCCATGCATCATCCCTGCAGGGGCACAGTAATTAAATCTCAGCTCAATTCAACCGGTCAAGAGACAACACAATTCAACCGACAGTTCAACCGGTCAAGAGACAACACAATTCAACCGACAGTTCAACCGGTCAAGAGACAACACAATTCAACCGGTCAAGAGACAACACTTGGGGAGGCGTATGAGAGGCAGAGAGACCATTACAGGATTTGGCAGTCAGTCTTCCTTTCATGTAGGTCCGCAATATTTAGCTCACGGCCTAGCTAGCACTCGGCTCTTCTCAATCTGAATGAGGTGTTTCACACTGGATGATCCCTCTAGTACACTTACATAATGGAAACACTGTGTAATATATTCACTATACAAATGTGCATCTGTGGAACGTTTCACATTTCTTCATTGATATATATATATATATATATATATATATATATATATATATATATATATATATATATATATATATATATACTTTCATGCGCAAGGTCTACATTGTTACACACATACAGAAGCAAAAAAAAAACATAATCAGCATGTTTATACAATAATACATTATATATATATATATATATATATATATATATATATATATATGTAAATGCACACTTTCTAAGTTATAACTGCAATAATGGGGATTCAACGACACTACCTTTCAGTCTGTTTTTTCTCTACCATTTTGATTAAAATTGCATTGGACAAACGATACATGGTATCACTAAATATTGAAATGCCTCAGGTTTTCAGAGGCATCATCATCATCTGGGTCAGTTAATCCTGCAGATAGGTAAATGAATTATATAAGCCATGAACAAGTGTTATCAGCAGCCTATACTGGGATATATGTGGCAGTGGTTGCTGGCTTGGGTGGGTGCAAATGCAAGAACTTTTGTGTGTGTGTGTGAGTGTGCGCGCGCACGCACATGTACATGCATGCATGTTGAGGCGGTGATGTAGGAGGAGGGTGATTTGTCCACTTACCACTGCAGTAGACAGACTTCCAATATAAAACCTCCATGAGTCACATATAAAGCCGAATGGCATGCTTCATTGCCTCGCACTGCTTTACACTGCTATCATCCCTTGGGTTAAACATACCAGTCCTTCTCACATTTTTACAGCAGTTTTCCTGCTTGGCTGATAGCTTCATAGCATTCAGGAATGAAGTTTTGTGGTATTAAGGTATCCAAGTTTTCAAATTTTAAACTGTGACCCCAAAATGTTTCCTTTTGAAAATTATCTAAGAGGTCAAAGTGGGTCACGAGAAAAAACAGGAACAAATCCGTTACACAATGATCAATTTCTTATTCCAGATTATATGCTGGTGTAGTGAAACATTCTACAGTAACACCATGACATTTAACTTCTCCAAGAGATAACCCGAGCAGTTCTCCCTGAGGTGTTTAGATGTCTGAGGTACAAAGGGTCCTGTCTGTGAGAAATTCTGGATTAATAATTGACCATTCTACATTAATTTTGCCACACTGTTCTACAGGGATTCACTCCCCTGTGTTATCTGAGTGACTTGACACAATTTCTCTTCTCGCTCATCGCTGGGTTCCAATGCAGAAGTACACCAGTATTACCACATGTTCAGCAACTATGTTATGGCTGCAAATGTATGTGCAGGAACGATCAGAAAATGGCTATTTTACTGTCACTGTCTCCACACCAATATGGCAAACTCAAGCACATCCTTGCTGGAATCACTTCATTATATGTGAAAGATGGTCCCTATGTACACCACCTCCTTAATTTCGCTTAATAATAACCTCCTTCCTAACAAGATTCTTCATTAAAAAAAAAAACAACAATAATTAGCATTTCTCCAATTCTCTCCTTGTACTGATTGTGTATTGAATAGAGAAGATGGCCCCAATCATGTACCATGTATATATGGACAATGGAGTGTTATATCTGGGTTATCCGTCCAACTTGTATGGGTATAGATAACATGTGCTACATAGCCATCACATGACTTCACATACTTGCTTATCTGTGCACTGGCAGTTCACCTATCTACCATATGGTAAGTATATGCTATCATAGTAATAAAGATAGTAAACTAAAGTGTATGTAATATTGAGCTTTTAAATGTCACATCATTCTGGCCTAGAATAATACATTAAAATTTAAATAAATAAATAAATAAATAAATAAATAAATAAAATTACAAGAATACATAAATTTATTGATTAACAAACAATCATGTAATGATAATGTGCATGAAAACTCATTCTGTCCCAATCTAAAAATAAAACATTTGAGATGTGTACTGAAGAACAATATTTGCTATGTAGAATCTAGATGTGACCGCTTAACTTGGGACTATGCCATCTAAATAACAAAGTTAAAACAATTTCTACGTAGTCTAATTCAAGGCTTCAAAAGTACACTTCCCCTCTTAGCCCCCAGAAATGGGGAAACTGCCAAGCCTTTTCTAAGTTTCTAATGAAATCCCCGATGGAAAACAAGCATCATTTCACTTCTACATCTCGTAACATTTGAGGAAATCAACCTTCATGGGAAATCAAGTTTATTTTCAACATATCAGCTCCTGTTATTCTTCTACCATAACAATCCAGTTAAACTTCATGATATGCACACAAGTGTGAGTGATCAGAAATCACTATCCTCAAGCTCACTGAAAAAGCAATGTACTAACTCAAACCAACCCAACTAGCCTGTAAATTCACCTCGTTTCAATAATGGCTGTCTGATGACAGCAGTAAGGTAAAATTCTGGTCAAAAGCTGCCCTGGTATGAATGCTGCTGACTAATTGCTGTTTCTGGATCTGATAAAGAGTGGTAAGTTTTCTGGAAAGAATTTTTACTCAGTTACTAGCACAGAGAGGTCAGGCAGGTGCCTAAAACTAGTGATTTACTGCAGACTTCTCTTCTGATATAGTAACATTCCTACATAAAGAGCACAAAAAGGGAGCTATTATTAGGCAGTAGAGGTACAGATTTAGCATGCAGATTTGTGTGCATGTCTTCCCTACAGAGTGCTTTGGGGGAATTGATACACAAACAAGTTTTTTCCTGTATCTTTATAAAAATAGGGTGAGGACTTTTTTTCATGTCAAAACTGTTAAGTTTTAAAAAGATAATATACTGCACTCTGGGAAGCTACAACTCACAAAATACCACAACAAGAACAACCTTCAAATCACTCCAACCTACTACAGAGAAGATTTCAAATGAACTATTATGTGGATTATGACTTTTTTGTGCACTTGCATATATTCATTTCAAGAGCACGTAAATAAATCCAAAACAGAACACCTGATCGATATAGCTTACCACAGTTGCAAATGTCATTTCAGCCATAGATGAACTAATTTGATTCAGCCAGGAAAAAAAAAGAAATGACGCAAAAACACCTTTGACAAATTAGGAAAAGGAAATGCAATACATTTCTTTTGCCGAATTGCATTATTACCACCGCTGACAAATAACCTTAAATACTTCCTCGAGACCAGTAAGAACAAAGCTATAACCAAGAGAATTGTGTGTTGTTTTCAAGCGAGTGATAATGGCAAAGGAAATCCAGGAAAGACAGACAAAATAGCTGCTGGCACTGTTGGTAGGCTGGGAGTTTGGTTATTTGGCATGGTAAAGGTCAACTAACAAGCTGAGAAATGAACAAACACCAAAATCCTTTCTGGGAATATGAGACAAAATGAATTGCTGGGCAATAAGGATTGCTTGGCATAGACTGAAGGTGTATTTCCAGTCTAGCTATAACTCTGTAACTTAGTACCAAAGTACCTGAGTATACTGTGTGATAACCATCACTAATCTGTGTACAGCAGCAGAGATTATATGAGGTTTAACAATGTATTTTTGGTTGTAAGTCCAAAATGATAAGAAATGGCTCGGTGTCTTTGAGGCCAGGGGTCTTGGAGTCACATACACCTTCAGGTCAGAAAACTGCCTAGACAACATAGCAAGCTTTATGAGAGTTACGAGTGACTAATTGATCCTGGACTCTCAGGGTTGACAATATTACTGATTTATACTTCTTTATAGAAATCTGACTCTTGGAGTACATTTTTAAGGTACAAAAATAAAATAATTGTGGACATGAAAATGCTATAATCTGTGAAAGAATTATTCACATGAAACAGTCCGACTCTCAGGGTACACATTAAAGGAGCCAAGATGAAAGAATTATCGACATGAAGTAGTCCGACTCTCAGGGTACACGTTTAAGAAAGGGAGATGGAAGAATTATTGATATAAAGACGTCTGGTAAAGTCTAGTCATCAATAGCACAGTATCAAACAGCCATGGATCTTCACGCCACTGCTCACGGCAGCCCAGGGACGTCATTAATTGAATTCTAAACTCTCCTCCTCTCATATATGTGTCAACCTTAAAACCTCAAGAAGCTGATTTAAGTAATGTGTGCAGAACAAAATGAACAACCATCTCATTTATTTTTGTCATTAAATTAGGATAATTCCCCCCAATTTCTTTCCTCACACGTCAAGCCAAGACCCTGTTGTTGTTATTGATTTTCAAAATTACATTCTGTGTACAATGTGATTACTTGTTCAGGTTGTTATTAAATATATGAAATGACAAGGCAACTTAGGCCATCACTTCTCACGTTAACTGTCATATAAGCCCCCCATGTTTTCTGTCCAATATCAGCACCGAAACAAATAGTAATTGATTATACGTCATACAAATTGCAAATCTTTGTTTTATCAACAGACATTGAAACCATAAAAAAGACCAACTTATCAAATATGAGCATGCTTTTGTATGTTTGAAATTCAAAATGGCAGTCTTTGTATAATCTTTGTTTTTCTCACTTTTTTTCCAAATATGTATAGATACATATTACACCTGAAAAGTTTTCTTTTACCTTCAAATCTCAAATACAGGGATACGACTGCCACTTGGTGAAAAAGTCGGAAAATATGGCATGGATGGCATGGGGTCCACCTAGTCAGTCTAATGATATTTGTGGCTCCCAAAAAAGTCAGAATTCCCCCAAAAGTCAGAAAAAAATCTCATCTCTGCAAATATGTTCTAATAAAATTTAGATTCATCATGGTCAATGTTTACTGAGCATATGGCTTACCTGTCAACACAGCCACTACCACATCCAAAAAATTCATCTCGTCCCACAGGCAACAGAAAGGCACACAGAGACAACACGGGGGGCTACAGCGCGCCTTACTCATGTGGCTCTTCAATATTCCACAAATTCACAAAACTGGTTTGTTTTCAGCGTCAGCTCAACTATACCACGGATATTGACAAAACAGGTCTGATAATGGATGGCGTGAGTTAAGCCAATTCCCAGTCCAAAGTAGCTCTGTCTGAACTAAATCTCAAATAATCCAAACAGATCGGTTTGTGAGTGTCCTCTCGGAAAAACCTTGCATGCCAACAAGCTTACATATGGTTATTGTGTCAAACTGTTTAAGAACCTGACATCCTGCTCTCTCCACAGGGATAGTTCTTCTGGTTGTCATAGAAACCAATTACACTGTTTCATCTTTGCCAAGCCGAAAGGAAGACAATATTTTACCTGTCCACAGAGAAGCATTGAGAACGAGGTTTTAAAGTGAAAATGTTAGAAAGGCCAATCAGGGCCGCTGTTTGTAGCCATTTCCCCTGGAAATTTCACTTTCAAGTGACAGCATATGAAATTTTGATGAAAAAATACAGCGCCTTATAAATATCCAGAGAAGCATATGACAGCACAGAACTGCGTTGGTATGATTACAAAGGTTAAATCAGGTTACATCCTTTGCACCTAAGTGAGCATGATGCAAATCTGATGAAATTTCACCTGGCGCTGTTTACCAAATGTCTCACACTTTGCTTTGAGCATCTATTAATGTGTGGAAATAATAGGCCATTCCATTTATTGTCCATTCCTAGAAATGATTCCTAGATATTTCTCTTGAAGTATTGTCCAGACAGGAAAAATATCTCGTATCAAGCATAGCATAAGAGAAAGAAAGTGAAATTAACAGATCTGATGCTTCATCACTATATTATATCCACTCTCCGCGGCCACAGTAGTGGCAATTACCAATCAAATTATATTGGTGTTCCTCAGAAAACTACTGTACACCAGAACCCTATGGTGCCTTTGTATAATTCATGTGAGGACCAAATTACTGGCTAATCACACAACTTTCAGGTACAAGAGTGCAACTGCTGGAAGCATAGTTCATAGTGCTGAATTTACTATGTATCACCATCCTAACTGTATTCAATATCAGCAAAAATGCAATGAGCATCCGCTAAACAAGATAGGAGTCTATGGATATTTATCTCAGACAGGAATAACATTAAGAATATACAATATTTCTTTCAAAAACATTCTTGAAATACTCCGACTGTCAGTGTCAAAGAAAAGACAGTTCTCTGAATGAGATTATCCTTGAATTTCCTTTTCCTGGTAATGTAAATATCCCCCTTAATGTGTGTGTGGCCTTCACAAAAGGAGGAATCAATGGAAATATGAAAATACCAGAAACGTACTTTGAAATCAATGAAAATACCTCAGATGTATTAAACCCATCTTCAAAATATCAGACTGGGTAATCTATAAACTGTCCTGTAAAATACTACAGTGAATTGAGATGATGATTAAGCTGGCCGTGTGCTATGTCTCTTCATACACAGTGGTAAGTAACATACACCTTGCCTGCTGTATTCTTTTTCAATCCGCTGAAGAAGAAAACATGCATAATTCTGCTCACTTATACCCAGTGCGAGCAAAAATTCCTGGAATATGTGCATGACATCCAACTCTCTCCTTCTGACATGGGATTACCATTACGTGTTACATGTTCTTTGCTGACAAAGAAACCATTGAAAACTTAATTAGACAGCACAACTCCTCTTTTCGTTACAGGGTAGACAGAAATCCAATATATCCCTCTTTTGTTTCCTCGAGTGAAGACATAGACCTCCAAGCAGAGAGAATGCAATACTTCTAACTTCATCGGTAACCCAAGCTGAACCAACAAAGGCTCTGAAAGACGACAAGCCCAAGCTGGTGAAGATTGTCCATCAATGCACTGTCAGAGGAAATCTCACAAAAAAAAAAACATTGCCAAGGATGCTGGCATTCCCATCAACTCTTCCTCTTGTGAATGACAACAAAGACTGCTTTTCCAGACACATGGATTCCTGATCAATATTCAAAGTAGTTTTAAAAACACAGCACAGGCATCTTGGCTGAACCTGTCAAGCCTGATAATTTAGATACGTATGCATAGTGAAATGTAGTAGAAGAATTTTTCTTTTTTCTTTTCTTTTTTTTTTTTTTTTTTTTTTTTGGGGGGGGAGGGGGGATAGGGAGAGAAAGAGATAGAGAGACACCTATACCCTATTACTAGAATACAGATAGGATTTTTCATTTTGACAATGATAGCAGCTAAGCTTATAGTTTCCCCTTTAATCAAACTCGGCAACTTTTTTGCTTTTTTTTTCTTATAATGAACTTTATTATATTTTCTGGTCCACTTTTAATACAAAACCCTGTATCTTTTCAGAAAAAAACTCTGGATGGAGGAGAACAACCAAGTAGCCCCCTTAACATGTAATACCATTGTTAAATATCTGTCTTCTCCCTCAAGAGTAAACTACCAGCATCTGGTTCAATCTAACACGCCCACGTTTGAACAGATTCACAGCGAAAAGAGAATCCTGATCAAGTCATATTATTTCCTGCATTGCTTCTACGCCTACTTGAAGACCAAGATTAGTTTTCCGGTTCTTTCAGTTCCATATTCTGACAAAATAAAGTGCCAGAAAACCAAGTACCAAATTAACTGTAATTTTTTGTATGTCAAATCAATGAAGAAGAGACAATTTTTACCGTGTATTATCAAAGACAATGCAACTCATTAATGCAGACAGTGAAATAAGTGACAACTAGTTGCAGCCCACCCCCACCCTCTTTATTAACTTGTCATCCACAATCAGGCCTACCCAACTACCAGACTCGGCACCGAATGATCCTGAATTCACCGGTAAATCAGACCACACTACCTGTTTTCAGATCGCATTACACAGTATCATACCCTGAACAAATTTTGAGTGGTGATGCAATGCTTTTCAACCCCGCTGAGAATCGTCACTATCACATCGTGTACTAGGCAAGAGCGGTGTCGCGTCTGATACTGTGTAATGCTATCTGACACACACCTTGAAAACGGGTAGTGTGGTCTGATCTACCGGTGAATTCAGGATCATTTGGTGCCGAGTCTGGTAGTTGGGTAGGCCTGACAATGACAACAAAAATAGCATTTTTTTTTCACTTTTTTTAACACGGTCCTTCTTTTATAATTGATTGGTTGTCAAAAAGTAAAATACCTTCTTATTTTCCATGTTTTTTCTAAAAATAGTTTCTGATGAGGTCAGGTACTCCTTATATAATGTCTATTAAAAGAATGTTATTGTAAGTCAACAAAATAACCCGCAATCAATGAACTAGTAGGGTATTCGATTTTAATGACGTACCTGTACTAGTAATAACCGATTGATTTTCTTTTTTTCTTTTCTTTTTTCAAAGGGAAAAGCTCACCATTAATAGAGACCACAGTCATTAGACAAGGAGTCGCTGCTCTATCAATTACTGTTATTATCAAAATTACCACCAATAACAATCTGAAACCCAAAGCTCCCAATGAAATGTACCTTTTTAGTCAAATCTTTTACTTAGACACTGTCGTAAAATAAAAACTTAAAGGTAGCTCATACCTTTTTTAAACAAATTTTCATCAAAAGTTACTACAACACTGCTAGGCTAAACTTGCCCATGTTCAGACTGCAAAATTCCTTATGACAGCATTGCTTAGTAATGATATGGCTCACTTGCAGTGCAATCAATGATCCCATCATTAAAATCCCTGTCATTTGATTTGCTTTCTATCAGCTATAATATCTGTCCCTCCAGAGATCAAAGTAAACAGTGCCTGACCTTCTGCATAGACATCCCACATCAAAAGGCAAACTGGTTTCACCAACTCCCACGTGTTGACACATGACGCCAAATCAAAACATCAAAGATGCCTGGATGAAAATATCAACGTATTTTTCATTTCACCAAAGGTGTTGTTGCTTTTCAGCATATATCCCAATGTGTGTTTCTGAGTAATCAAATTAAGAGCAGTGTACCCAAAGGAAGAATGTAAATGAGCATGTTGTTACTACATGTTTTGCTGAAAGGATACAATTTTTTTGTTTGTTTGTTTGTTTCACCAAACAAACATGCCTCCAGTCCTGCTGCATTTGATAGCATGTATTATAATAATCAAATTAAGAATGAAAATTTCCAGAGGAAAAATAAAAGTGACAAATTTTATGTTTTTATGTCTTTAATAAGGAAGGATTATAAAATGTGAATAAGAATGCAAACTCTAGACCAGTTATTTTTTTACGTCACTTTTATAGTCTTGTTAATCAATTTTAAGCAAATGCTTGCAAATAAATATATAGCCAAATGCTATTGACGTTTCACTGTTGCAAAAAAAAAAAAAAAAAAAAAAAAAAACTATTAATAATTGGTCTGAAGAGAAACAGGAAATAAAACAAAAATAATGACCTATAAAGTCCTAGAAATTATATCATTTTAATTATAAATACTCTAGTTCACATCAGATTACGATAAATTGATTATAAACATAGCACAAATCCTACTTCCTGTGACTGACAATCAATTTCATTTTCCAAAAAAAGCTTTAAGTATATACTTATTCCCACCTTTTTTGTTCAATTTTGTCCTTGGAACAACTGTGCACCAAGTATTTATAACTTCCCACACATCTGGTGTATAACATCAATTATATTCATCTCCTCAGAGATTTTCATTCTCGATGTTTACAACAATCCTATTCTCCATTGCATAATTTCTTCATTGATCTTCTCCTTTTTCTACTTATAACCTTGATCCATTACTAAGTTGGATTCACTCAAGCAGGAAGACCACCGCATCCTTTATATTGCCGTTTTATGAAAAGCAAAATAACACTAGGCATTTAGCAGTAAGAACATCTCTAACTAGGAGAGAGAGAATAAGCTGCATTACAAATCCTCAAAGGGCACAGAGTCAATTTTAAAACAATGAGAGGCTTAACCATCATACATCTGAAAAAGAAAAATCAATGAAATAAGACAAAACATACACAATACTATTCATTCACTATGGCCAAATCAACTGCTGTCAAAAACTTGATCTACTACCATTTGCATTCAACACAAGAAACAGAGAGGATCCCCAGTTTTTCTATCATGCGTGTTGTGTAACACTATCACGTGTATGGTGTTGGCCGTTGCCAGGTCAAGTGTGTTGGTTGTGTCAACACTGATTGTGTTAGTTGTGACAATGCTGAATGCCAGTAGATGTGACAGTGTGGAAGAATGCGGTAGGTGTGCCAGTGTTGAGAACAGCAATTGGGACATGACATCATCAGATTGTGCCTAAAGCATGCACAGCTGGGCTCGCTCAAGCATATTTTTCACTTTCAGTCAAATAATCACTAATTCACCACATCAATATTTAAGTGGTTGAAAAACTCGCCTTTCACATTTCTGCGCAAGTCCAGTGCAGAGTGGATTGGGTCAAAAATTAGTCAAGTATTATGAATTCATACCTTAGAAGTATACTACCTTAATGTTGACTTTTTAGTTGACTTTTCTGTTGACTGTTATTCACATAACAGTGTCCCATAACAAATACAAAACAATGACACATTATAATTCTAAACCAGAGATAGCGTTCTAAACAGATTAACAGCTCAGGTTCAGTTTAACAAACAAGCAGTGTTTGTGGTGTTTATTTTGTTGGCCCTGTTTCATACTTGAAAGTATTCTCTGAAGTTTATCTACCAGTGTCAAAGAGGACAGCTTACAAAGAACATTTAAATCCCATACAGTGCCACCTCTGTGTCCTATAAACATTGACTATTATACGCAGTAGAAAAGGCATTTTGAAGCTTTAACTTGTAGATAATTCTAACACGCATAAAGATAAAAAGTGCTCACCATCCCTTTCCTTCAACCATAAAAACCTTTTAACATACAGAATCCCAAATATTGAAAAAAAACTGCCATCTGGAGTAGATATGAATGTTACTGCAAGATATGAGTAATCCAAAGGTCACCAAACAAAATAATATTTCATTATCTATCAAAACAGTTGACTTAAGTAGTGAGATATCCCCAAAACTGGGATTCTGCAGTAGTAGTAATTCTGTTTTTGTTTCATACTAGTCCAGTGACCAGCTATACTCATATTGACTGTGAAGAGTGAATATGTCCCAATATAAAGTCTATAAGACAGAGAGTAAAAGTGGCACTAAGCAGTCATGTCTTGCAAAAAAGGACTTCAAAACCCAAGGTGATCAGAATCCTCATTGTCATTTTTCTTACACCCTCCCTACACACACACACATACACACACACACACACACACACACACACACGAATACTAAACATGAAAACATAATAAAAACTTCTAAACAGGTTCTCTAGTACCAAGACAGACGGAATTCTTGCCCTTAGCTAAGCCACGCAATATGTCTGAATACCTCCACACAAATAGGAAATCAATGTAGACTCAGTCATGGTGCAAAATGTCAAAGGTCTACACGTATTCCAAAAAAGCTGACAAGGATCATTACTGTGGAACCAGCTGGATATATTCGTGGAGATGTTTCGAGTTTTTCCCATTTCTTCCATTGCCTGTTGACACCTGTCAGGATTGGAACTACAGGCTGGCCTGGTCCCCAAAGCCACGGGTCAATAATACTAAACCAGTTTGGCCTGTGAATCTGGAAGGCTTATAATTTCATACAGGGACTTGGGAGAATAATATTCGACTTGTAAAAGTAAAACATCTGAATGTCTGTCCCTATTTGGTCTTTTTATTTGAGTTATCAAAAAAAAAAAAATTATATTCTTTCTTATTTCTAGTATTTTTAATCCTATTTTATAATCCATTCTTGTGACATCCAATTAACTTCATGCTTGTAACATTTCTTAATTTAAATTCTGACATCCTTTTTTTTTTTTAAATCTCAGTATATAACACCCATGAACAACTTGTAAAATCCATGCAAAGTTCTGATTTCTCAGCTTCATAAATCAGCAACGAGCCTATTTTTTAAAAATACTTTAACATGAATACTTACATATACCACACTTTGACTCACTTAATCTAAAGCACTTCTCTCAAACATGTGAGGTGAACTGAGGAAAATATTACAAACCATTTCACATTCAGGTAGGCCTCACCTTCTAATTTTTTTAAATTCCAGAACATATCCTCCAGAAAACTCTTTCATCATATTTCTTTTACAATTAAAATATTTTATCAATTAGTCACATTTTCCCTTGAGCAGTCATCACATTTATGCAAATCTCTTTTACACCATTCTGAAATCTTCTCACCACGACTAACTACATATTGACTGATATCTTTGGGGGGGTCGCAGACCTAAACTCTGTTTTAATCTTTATACAACCACCTTATTTTTTGCCCTATATTTCTTCCAGTCAGATTACAAAACAACTTCAGTTCTGCTGAGCTCTGCGGTGGTTCAAACTATTCAGCCAAGCTGCAGTATTACAGATAACCAGAGCGTGGTATGTGGACCAGTCATTTTAGGGCAAGACCTCCTTTAACCACAGCATAAAACATATGGGTCGTATTACTGGCTGGCCTTCACATGTTATGTACAGTTTGGGGCGTGCTGTCATTCAGGTACCCCTCTTCAGAAATCCATTCTCTTTTTAAAACTTGACTTACTTAAATCAGACTTAATTGAGTGTCGCCACACTCTATGCCTCCCTTCAGGCTGGTGCAAAGATGCAAATGAACTCGAAGTTACCTGGGGATGTGAGGACTTGCATGTACTTTATACTTTACGACAAGGGGGAGATGCACTGATTAGCATGTGGCACCTCTTCTAGGCTTATTTTTAAATCGATCTCAAGAAGAAAGTAAAAGCACTTAAATGTAAATAGGCCTGTGTCACTGTAAAAATTAGTAAATGGATCACAGACTGCATTTTCTTTCTAGATGTGTACGTGTGTCTACAAAGGGGGGAGGGGCATCTCAGATCTGTACTACTATAAATAATGATATACCTAGAAGAAGCATTTTAGGTAAAGAAAGATTTGGTCTTAAAAACACTTTTTTTAATTCTATAGATTTCTCATCAAGGAGATGTACAGCACTGAACATGTTTGCAACGACCTGTTAGAATAAATAAGGATCGACTTAAATTACAGCCACTTTCTTATGAAATTGGTCCTACTTGCCCATGGAGAAAATACTGACATTTTACCCAGTATCACCATCTATTCTTCCCTAATGCAATATCACAAAACATGCATTTTCAGTCACCTTGTGACTGCTTGATTTTGTACCATACTATACCCTTAACCTGTGTGATTACGATTATTGACCACACAGGGAAACGATCGAATCCCAATGTTACCCACCCACTGCCCATATAAGTGAGTTACTTAATGAAATCTTGGGCACACCTTTTACTGAGATGAACAGTGCTAATATCAGCCATCCCAACTAGGGCTGGAAATGCACCTTCACGCAACCAAGACAAGGAGATAGGATCTGACATAGACTGTGTAATGCTCAATAAAATAAAATCTGTGGTTGCTTCTCCTAATAATTCTTCTCTGCAATTGCAGCCAAAAGAAGTCGCCTAAAAATAAGCCAGGCTGAAGAAGAAACTCAGAGAGATCAAAATTTTCACACCAACATCTTTACTGCCAGGCCAACTTAGACCACACAGTAGATTATTAACACTAGGAACGCATACAGAACAGCGGATTAACAGATCTGCCGATCAAATATGGCAACTCACTAAAAAATTTGTCGCTTTATTCTCAATTAGAACCCCATTCCCAGAGATTAGATCGACCTAACTCCCTGGGGGGTTCACGCTAAATTGCTGTCAGCCGAGCGGGCACGAAAGTTAATTACCCCCTTACAGCTTGTAGTAGGCGGGACGGACATTTAAGGCGGATTATCTGACAATAATCTAGCGAGACTCCCCACGGGGATAGATCGATCTAAAATCTATGGGAATGCACCCTTAGACACTGAATAGATTCCCTGCGGAGATTACACAAGCATTCAAGTGAGTCGGCCATATTGGATCTGCGGATCTGTTAGTTCGCTGTACTAAATACGCCGCAATTGATACAGTTTCATAATGGATAAATTTGATCCTGTGAAATACGATTGGGCATATCCAGTTGTAAACAAGATTTGGCCACAGACGTCAAACAATAAGTATCTAGAGATTTGGGCTGTATTTTTCCATGGAGAAAGAGGGGAGGAGTTGCCATGAAACCACAACACTCCCACATAAAGAAAAAAAACATACATTGTCACAAACATGCACTCACTACAACCATACTTGGCATGAGCAAATGATCCTAATCAAGGTAATTCCCTTTTTCATCTGCAAAAAAAGTCTGATTTTTATAATTTATTTTCCAGTTAAATTCAATAATTTAAGCAATTTAATAATAAAACTTGACTGCTTCCTGGTATTTGGTAGTTTTTTTTTTTAATTTGACCTACTTCTCAGTAATAAACAACCAAATTGAAAAGTGAAACTGAGAGATATCATAAATCATATGTGATTACCTATGTATGTGATTCACATTATGTGGTTATTCAGTACAGTTTCCCATAAATATGGGTTACAAAGTTCCCAGTTCTCAGAAGTAGGCCAAGGGTCTTTCTTTCACACTTCCCCCAAAAATGTTACAATACTAGTACCCTCTATGAAATAGAGAGGAATCAATCCAGCATGTTTATAAGTCAGTAAAATGAAACCTGGAGCCCTGCATTTTTTCATGTAAGAAATCAGATTACAAAGTCAGCATTGGTCCAAATCCAATCATTTATATAACTGGCAACATCCTCTTTAGTAATAGTAATGTCTTTCATCAGTTTCTGAACTTGTATTTGGCACCCAATTTCTTCAACTGGTATTAATGATACATCTGAACAGAGCGTGGATTCCCAGTAACATATAACCCACTTCTACTATTTCTTCTACAACTCAAATAAAGCAGACATGCCAAGGGAAAAACAAAATTTAATCAATATATCAGTTGTAAAATAACTTGAACACTGCACCTTCTTCAAAATTTTGGACGTAAATTGACCTATTAATCTGCCCTACTAATCTGGGAGACCATAGAAAGAATGCAGAAAATATCCTTTCAAATATCATTTTTTGACTAATATGAAACAAAACCATCTGGTATTTCTCTAAGTTATACTATTTTAAATTATATGGTGGCATTTGGTCAGCTTTTGCAGCAAAATTTTGACTTCATATGCATCTTGAATCATTTTTCTTTTTTCTTTTCTTTTTTGGGGGGGTGTCATAGGCTAAGGTTGCCTGATGAACAACAAATTCTGAAAAGAGCTCAGAGATGAATGGATTATATGGTTAAAAACAGGGCAGTTTATATCCCACACAACATACCTGGAAATAATGTAATAAATCATCATTAAATATCATCAGTAACAGAAATAATGCCGCTTATTTCATCTTTCTTACATGACCCAGCTGGTCAATTACCCAGTAAATATACCACAATTTTCCACATTAAAACGATGACAGAACTAAAAATAAAGGTACGTGGGCTACCCCCAGCTTGAGTTAGCCTTTTAAAACCATGCTGAAGCGTAGGACTAGGCAACACATACGTGTGAAATATTAAGAACAGATCCATCTTGGTATAAATAATGCAGGCAGCAACATTATAAGGTAACCTCCAAGCAACATGGGGTCCTACATAAATATCTCACAGAGAAACTGAGAAATGGCCACGGTCATAACCCAATCCACAATAAAGGTGTGGAATGAAGAGATCGCCCTTTTTTTACCGCTCTTAATGATATAGCTAAATACTATGGCCATCGTTTTGGTACTTAAGATGCTCAGCTAGCTGAGTGACCTACGTATCTCTCATCAAGTTTTTTCTTCTGAATTTGACCTTTCATCTGATACAGCGAGGCTATGAATCATTGCTTCCATTAACACATATTTTCTGTTGTTGCAGAAAAAAATATTTATTGAGCAACAGTCTACTGAATACCAACATGATGTAGTGAATCAACAAACTATATGGACTATTTGATGTTCTACCTTTCCTACTTCAAATCATGTCGTGTAGGCTACAAGTTACAACCAACACAGAAAAACAACCTCTGTCATATGGTCTTACGACATTTTATACAGTTGGGAATTATAGAATTCATTACATGTTTACAACAGTTAACAGTGATACTAGTATATAACAGGATTTTGTAATTAATAAAACATGAACCCTGAAACGAAGATGGATTAATTGCATTAATATAAATGCACTCTATTCACAATAATGCTAACAGGTCAGCAAAGTAAACCACTCTACACAACATAGAATCTAGCCATCTTTTTATAATCACATATTTGTGCTGGGGAAGTTAATATATTGATTATGGGTTCTCATACGAAAAAAATGTGTTTTTCATTAAGGATTTCCCATGTTTGGTCAAAAGCTAGAGGGCATGGGGATGGAAATAAAATGGACGCAGAGGCACTTGCTACTCACTAATAGTTTTCATTCCAACAAAGCCTTGCTGTCCTTGTTTGGCACCTTCTGCGAATGATGTTGTCCTTGGGCGTCCACTCATGATAGTCCAAGTGATTGTACTTTGTAGACCTGAGTCAGGGCCGGAGCCTTACATTTCCCACCGAAATTCGGTTGGAGCAACTAATGAAAATTTATTCAAGCTGCCGATATTGGTCAGAATTGTTCGCCTCCCTTCGGCTACCAACTTGACACTGGAGCTCTAGATTAAAGGTGATAAATCTCTAAGACATCAGGATTCCAGCAAGATAGAAAAATCGTCAATCAACCGATTAACAAGTTAGTAATAACCCATCAAATGTTGAATGATTTACTCCCTGTTTGTTCCGTGCTGGTTTCCAATGGCTGTTCATCTCGTACGATGACGAGAATCACGCTTCGACATTTTCCGTAAACAGCTGCTGACCAATCACAAAGTAGAATTTTATCTTCGCTGCTGTTCGGAAACTTGCGTTTCCCAAATTTCATGACGTAGTCGTTTGACGCGTCATCATTTTTTGTGCACAAGTTTAAGCACCTGCACATATGAAAAGGAAATAATCACTAAACGGGGACAGAAGTGGGTAAATCAATTAAATATCTGTGGAAAGAAATATTGAACTAGTAATTAAGTTTATCAGATGGTTCATATACTTAAAGCATTTTTGACATTTGTTGCAGCCTTTGTCATATTGCGAATTAAAATCTTTGACCATAGAAGTAGACCGCTCGTCCTCTATAATACCAAAAATTTTTTTGAAAAATACCTGAAATTTGATGTACCTTTTTTTTTGTGGGTTATCCTGCTTTGATGTAGAGTGCTTTTCAGTGGTAATCTCCAGAATCCGATGCAAAAAAAACCCTACTTGTTATATATTTGTCATTAATTTGCAGGAAACTTTCCCCCACTGCTGTTCTGATCAGGAAATTGAAGAATTTGTGGTTGTAGAGTAGTCCCATAGCTCAGTGTAAAAATGGTTAAAAAGAAACCAGTCAAAAAGAAGCCAGGTAATTCTATGAAAGTAATTTGATAACATTGTTTAAGTATTGTTCATCTGCATTTAGTTGTTGACATTATTGCCAATCTGTTATAAGAATGAAATATGTTTATGTTGCTACATACTGGGTATAGACCCTGTTCCCATGCCTACATATAGATCTAGCAGGATCGACTCATCTACAAGGGTAATTAACTAGTGAGCATGCCAGATATCTAAGCCATGTAAGCTGAATGCAATTTAGCGAAAAAACCCTTGGAGGAGGGTCAGTCCTGCTAGATCGATCTAGGTATGGGTTTGGGGTCTTTTTTACCTTTTTGTGCAGTAATTATGTTGTACTTCACTTTTCAGAGAAGGTTGGAAGGGCTCCAAGAAAAAAATCAACCAAACCACAGGAGAAAATGCTTAGTTACGACAAACTTTGGACCATTTATGAGAAGAAAAAGTTACTTACTGCATTAAAAGTGTAGGTATTTTAGCTTCATACACATCTATTTTGAATCTCAGATCAAGTTTCAGGTTTAAACATGTGATCTTTGTAGAGAGTGGCCCTCAAAAAAAAAAAAAAAAAATCTTGATTAACGCAACTTTAGCAGGTCAAATTATTATTGTTGAACAGAAAGTTCTTGTCTCATTTTACCTTTTCAGTCATCACCTAACATTAATCTCCCAGGGAATGATATATAGGGTGGGAAAAACCAAAGTTCTCAGTATTTTTTTTTTATGATAAATATTATAATATTCTTATGAATTATGAAATTTGAGCTTAGATATTATATATTTTTTCTATTGTTACTTTTTTGGGCTCTCTCGTAGATCTTGTACTTTGATGATATTGGATTGTCCATAGTTATATTTAATGATTATTATATACACTGATGTTGAAATTCATTGTATTATAGTTGTTCCATTGATGATTATGCTGAAATGCATAAGCTTATCCCCACAAGATCAGAAGAGGAGGTAAATCAAATATCTATCATTATCTGAAAGAATGTAACACCATTCAGATATTCTTGATATCTGTGATATAACACGAAGGAATCGTGCTGAATATTCATTAAATTTAATGCTAAGCAGTGAGACGGCATCATATCTATTTTTAAGACATGGTTTTTGTTTTAGTTCAAATTGATGTCAGAAACAGTGGCTTCCATCACATTCAGAACAACTTGATCTGCCAGCTTACAGATCCGTGGATCAAATATGTCTGACCCACTGAAAAGCAATGCCGATTAATCCCCTGATGGTCTCACTGTCTTCACAAGTGCCTTCTCTGCAGGGGCCTAGCAATTAAACCTCGGAGCTGAAATTTAATCTGTTTAATGGCATGTGTGGAGGCAGTGAGACCATGAGGTGATTAGGTGGCTTGCTTTCAAGTGGGGTTCAGCCATTTTAATATGTGGATCAGTTAGTCCACGTATTATTTGTTCTGAATGTGAAATGAATGATACAAATGTGGGGATTTTGATAAATGTGAATATCAGGATAGGATATTATAATTTGCACTCATTTTACATTGTACTTTTTTTACAGATCAAATGGTACATAGATGCTATTAGAATAAGGGCTTCAGGTAAGTAAATTATCAAATTTTAGGAATTTGGGATGGTTGTAGTAATTGCCTTCTTTACCTTGTACAACCTTGATCAAATGAATCAGAAAGTTAAAAGTTAATGTACATGTTTGTTTAATTTATGCGTCCTTTTAACTTTTTGATTCATTTGATCACCTAGAAAAATGCTTAAATGTCATTTCAACAATACTTTCTCTCTTTGCATGTACATGATATGCTTTTTTGTGGTGAATTGCACATTGTCATTGGCACATGTTATAGCATATACTAAAGAATTACATTCTTTTTAACACTTGTATTTAGGGTAAGTAATAAGTCAATAATATTCAACAGCAGTGGTCTGTGATTCTGTCCACTACTTATTTTACAGTAGACTTTACAAAGATTATGGAGGTATAATATAGAAGGGAATTATAATCAAATCCTGCGGTATCCTATCTGGAGTTTGACATTAAAGGTTTCAAATCAAGCAGCATGTGACCTTAAAGTTGCATAATGAACATTAGACACTCGCATAGCAGAAAATTAATTTTCCTGGAAATGTTAACACTTCTCTCATAATCACATCTAACTCTGCCACATCAAAAGCTGTTGGCAATACAAGTATCTATGAAATGGTTATTGAGTTCAGTATGTCATATTTTTTAGCCCCCCTTATTATGGAGATGCATGGAGACTGGTGAATTTGCTTTCTGACAGAAAGAATGCTTTAGAAATAAATAGCTCAAAAACAGGCTTAAAGACTGTAATTTTCATATGGTTTAGGATAGAGTATGCCTAAAGGTAAAATTGCAACAATTTTCAGGAAAATTATTTGTTTTTGTTTTTTTGTTTTGTTTTTTTTTTTTTTTTTTTTTATTTATTTATTTTTTTAATTTTTTTATGTATGTCTTTTGACTCCAGTATATTTGAGTGTACCCTGAATGGAGCATCTTTTAGTGTGTACTAAAGATTTCTTCTTTTCTTTCTTGTTACCAAGCTCCTGCAGAGACGATAAAGAACAAGATCATGGCTCCTATTGCGGTAAGTAGAATCTGCCATTTGCCCATCTTTTTTTCCATGGTGTGGCACATTTTATACCGCACTTGGGGGGAGGGGGGGGGGTCCAACAGTTTGATCTGCTTACCAAATATTATTTTTGGTTAGGTTATTTTTGGACATTGCTGGGAACATTATGAGTTACAGAAATGTATGGCTAATTGATGTAAGATGTCTGTTAGACTTGTCCTAGGAACTGTAAATGGTGTTGTAATGACAGTAGCATGATGTTAATGATAGAGTATTACTGTCATTGGAACTGTCATGCCCCACTTATTTAGATTTGCGTATCAGTAGGTAAGGGCTTTTGGTCATAACCTGTGGTATAGTCCACTAAGTTAATGTAAGTAATTTGGGTAATTATGTGATATTTTTCTGACCCCAGGTATGGCTGCGTGTTGCAGAAAATCTCGTGTCTTATGACCAGGATCATTCCTATGATTTAGCAAAGGTGAGAAAAACACTAGGGACCTGAGCCTGCTTTTCAAAAACAATCATCTGATTTTGGAAAATAATTTGTTGTTCTCGCTCAGTGGCTAAATTCATGTTTCAGATGCAATGTGTATTGAGAGTCTGAAACTGTATCTGCTGGCGTGAGCTGAAATTTGCCCTAAAATTTGTCCTAGAACTATTCCAGAAAAAAATCTCAAAACAGTCATACAAGCTGCATCTTAGAACAGAAAGATTTATAAGCTAACAAGTGTTCAGAAATTGAGCAAAGTACACTGTAATGACAGTTTGTTTAACTGGGTACTGTACCGTACTGGTCATTGGATGGTTTATTTATGGATTATTTCTGGTCTAAGAGAATAAATTTTGAATACAGCTGAAGAGAAAACATCTCCATGGTACTTTAATTAGTTAATTTATATAAAAAACCCTACATCATCATGATCTATTATAAAGGACTATTTGAGTAACGGCAGTTGTTGTTAGAAAACCATTCTCTTGTGTAACAATTGGGGTGTTGGGTAGGGATAAGATTAAATACTAAGTTCATACTGATTGCATTTCACAGTGTATGTTTTTATTTTCCAGGTCATGTCTATAGCAGGGAATCTTGAGCCCCATCGACTGCCTAAATCCAGATATGATCCAAATTATCAAGAGATTTATAGGTACATAGTGGCTGCTTTAAAAGGTGAAGACCCTCCAGATCTCAGTCCTTTGGGTAAGTTCACATGTGCACGTGCACACAAACACACACACACACACAATGAAAGTAAAATACAATTGCCTTTGTCCACAGTAATTTTTTTATTCTTAGTTACTAGCTATCACTGAACAGTTTTATAATTTTAAACCAAAGAAAATACCATATGAACAGATGTGTAGATGACCATTCTTTACTCTACTGAAACCAAGAGCATGGGGAATTATTCCATACATTTTTATTCAGCATACTCTTTGACTTATGATTCTATTTTCACAAGTGTTAGAAATTAACCCTGGACCGTCTGCCTGGGGCCAACAACTTTCAGAACGGGCTGAGATGTTTTCCCACCCGGCAGACATTCGACCCAGCTACTTTTCAAGATGGCTGAACTTTTGGTCCAGCAACTAATTTTCCTAGGAGGCAAACACTGACTGGAACCCATACCCCCGAAATGTTTTAGTGTAACCCCAAAGTAATATTGATTTAAATTGTGATCTAATTTTATGCTTTCAGACTCTGCCTTAGTCCTGGACTTGTTACAGAATTTAGCAGGGGTGCTGAAAGAATCTGATCTGGAAGAACAGAGGGAGTTGATGAAGCAAAAGTATGAACTGCTTCACTTAAGAGTAGACATACATGACAGAAAGAAGACCTGTGATGCCACATGGAAAGCAATGGATGACGATGGTATGAAATTAGTAACTTGTAAAAACCTAGACTTGATAGACATTTATATATGAGTCACCTTCCAATCCCCATGCAGTTGGATTAATGTTGTTTTGTTCTTCTCTTTCATACAAGTATCTACTGTAACAGTAATGTTCTGTTTGGAATAGATGTGTAGCAAGGGTATTTTAGGATTACTGTAGATAGTCTCTGAATGCTAGTAAGTATCTAGCATTCAGAGACTTGAATGTACAAGTATCCATCGTGTTGTAAACAACCTCGTTCTTCAATTGTAGAATTACTCAAGTCTAAGCAGACAGAAACGGGATTGTCTAATGCTCCAGTGCCAGGCACAAGTGGGACACAACACACTCTTTCAGCAGATAATAACCCTGTGCCAGACAGTAGTCAGTCAAACAGTCAGCAAATTGTAAATGATCAGATCACAATGGCAAATGGAAAAGACTCGAATGATGTACCTCCAGTTCCTATACCAGAAAAACGAAAAAGAGGCAGACCACCAAAAAAGTCAAGAGTCAGACGTGACAGGAGCACAACTGTTGTAGTGGACTCGACATTTATACCTCATATGAAGAGGACTTGGGATGACAGTAATGCTCAAGATTTTCCCTCACAGTCTCCATTGTTTTCTCTAAACCCATTTAACATTGCACCACATCATCTGCGACCAAAGAAGAAAGTGAATGAGGGAGGGGATGAAGGAGAGTAATCTCATAGACGTATATTTGTTTTCTCTTCGTAATCTTTTTTCTTTTTTTTTTAAGAATATAGTTATGATTTTTTAGAATACTGAAAAGTAAATTGTGTAGAGTATTGAATACTGTTATAATTTTATTTAATATGAATTTTGAGTTTTTTTTTTTTTGATAAATAAAAATTTCCATTTCTTATCGTAATGATTTTTGAACTTGGTGCATTTGAATGTTATGTAAATGGATAAATATTTTCTGATTTCTCTCTTCTTTGACTATAGTTTTAAAGAGTTCTGGACATGTCAACATTTTTTTTTTTTTTTTTTTGCCTGTCTTAAAAGTTGGATTTACCAGTATAACCGATGCAGTTTGCAATAATTAATGTAAAAGTTATAAATAATAACTCTCTTAACAATTAACCTATCCTTACTTTAGAACTTTTATAACACAATAATAAATTTAAAAAAAGGGGGGGGAGGGGGAATAATAACAAACTAACAAAAAGGACACATTTAAAATTTGTCACCTACCAAATGTAGGTTAACAAACACCATTTAATATCTACAGTATGCTACACAACATATTTACATTCTAAATGAAAGGAGGCATGTCTAATTTGTTTCTACGTTTACCAAAATGACACAAATGGCCAACATCACTGTCAATTTTTACTGCAGGATTTTCCTGCAAAATCTAATTGTTCCTCAAAAGATCCTGAATATTTTTCACAAATTCATTCATCTACTGTACCTGTCCTCAACGTTTCACACCATTTCGAAATGGATAATTTACTTATGTGTAGCTATCCCCTTAATCTATTTCTCATTCATTTCAATAAGTAATTTCGATGTATTCTACTTTTTTTTTTCAGAGCTTTTATCATTCTAACAATTGAATTGGGAAAGGGAGGGTTTTGCAATATATGTAGAGTCTGTATATAGTAGAAAATGTGACTGGTATATTTTCAAAAACCAGAAAGGTATATTTAAATCTGGGACCCAAAATACATAAACAAGTTTATCTTCTATCCTAGCTTAAAATTAATTCAAAAATAGTAATTTGGCCACCAAAAGCATGTTTACGCATCAGAAATGCAAGACTGATACTGGACACTGGATACTTCATGATTGCGCTGGAATGCATCAGTTGAGATTTTAACCGGAACGGGTTGTCCCGAGTGCTTGAAAAGAGTTCTGCCTTTTCCGGTAGCCATATTTGACCAGCATGGTGTGTACTTTATGGGCTCGCTACAAAATTGCCCTTTTCTTGACCCCCTTGTTTTCAGTGTATTGAATTAATATTTAAGTTCCTATTTAAAAAGCAGTTTTAGCCACTTAAGTTAAAATCAAGTGCTTATATTTGCTTGGAGTATTTAAAACATTGTTTCACATGGTTCGATATTCTAAGAAATTTGCGAAATCTGTTACTGTAGTACATGTTTTTATGTTTTCCGAAAACAAATAGAAACTAGTCTGTATGTAGCCTCACGTATGCTGTGTATTGATAAATAGACAAATGACGATTAACTGGAAAACTGCACGCGATGCTTGTAATGTAGAAACTTTGTTAGGAAGTCATTTCAGTTATCAACTTTTTAGACCACTGATATCTCAACTGAGAAAACCGTACACCCTTTAATGTATTAATTACCTCATTACAAATCCTGTATGTTCATGTAAACTGCATTGATTTCAGCCTCCTAAAGGGAAGGATGCAGGCAAATCAGCCAAGGGCGGCAAGGCCCCAGCCAAAAAGAAGGAAGGAAGTGGAGGTGGCAAGGCCAAGAAGAAGGTAATTCTATTGTAACATATGAAAATTAACACCCAGCATTTATATACCCATGCATTTAAATGAGTTCATTCATCCTATTCTTGAAAAAACAAATATTAAATTTTAAGTCGAAATTTTCTATTGTAAATTTGAGGTGTACATAAAATGAGCTTGTTTTTAAGAGTGGGAGGTATCAAATCCTCAAAGGGTGTGAGTATTTTTCGCTTTGCATTTTCAAATAACTAAACACACAATGCTTCAGAAAAACTAGTGTTTTGTTAAGTTGAGATTATGAAATATAATTTTATTACTTTCCTAAGAACTGGCAATGGTAAATATCACTATTAAACACATTGTAAATCATTTTGCTTTGCAGAAGTGGTCTAAGGGAAAAGTGCGAGACAAATTGAACAATCTCGTTCTCTTTGATCAAAGCACTTATGATAAACTGTACAAAGAAGTACCCAGCTACAAATTGATCACACCATCTGTGGTCTCTGAGAGGCTGAAGATCAGAGGCTCTCTGGCCAGAGCTGCTCTTTCAGAATTACAACAGAAAGGTAGGAAAATATGGCGGGGGCCAGAGAGGGGGGAGATATGTTGGAATTCTTTCTATTTGCAATTCAAAAGAACTGTTGTGAAATCGGATTTTTAAAAAGTTAAAAGTTTTAAAGAAGGTTAAAACATACTAGAAAACAATATCATTTTTTAAAGAGAAGATGAAAACGCTTTTATGCTGCTATAAATAACTTACATTATATATTTTTGATTTCCATGTTGGCTAATATATTTATCATTTTTGTGCATTCCAGGCCTAATCAAGCTTGTTGTGAAACACTCCAGTCAACTTATATACACCAGAGTAACCAAGGATGAGGCATAAACTGTTACCATGGCAACATGATATATTTACCAGAACACCTGGAAAAAAACACCTGGCATTAAACAATGCATTGATTTGTTTGTACATTTAATAAACAACAGTGACTGGAATCATGATCAGTATCTGTCAACAATAAAAAATGTAAAGAGAAATCTAATCGAGTTGCTTTGATACGTTTTCATGATGTGAAACTACCTAACGGATAAATGGCGCGTGCAGTATACATTTAGCCCTAGTAGAGGTTTTATAATCATGTCAGGTGGTTAGTAGTCAGTCTTGCCTTGAAAGTTATAATTTTAATGTGGTGTCTACTTCAACACTGAAAATCACTCAGATTCATGCATGTGTGTGATCTTGCTGAAATTTTGAAAGTACGCACATTAAGGTGATAAAAGAGCTGCGTTTGGAAATCGGTGGCATTCTAATACCACATTCATCCAACAGCCATTTATGTGGATCAAAAGTAGAGTGGGTGACGATTCGAATAAACACGTTTGAGTAGCCACACATGCCAGAGACGACTAGAAACACATAGAAAGAGAAGTTTTTTTTTTTCTGTAAAATCAAAGAATGTACTGCTAATCGATAACACCCACAGACAAAGGTAGAAAAAAGTTTATTGATATCTGATATCATATCATATTATTGTTCACATTCACTCTCATGCACACTACATTTATTCGTTTTTGGCTTTTACGACGTCCTTTGAGACTGTTTTTATACAAGTTTCTTAACTTGCAAATTGATATATTGCTATACGAAGCCTTTGCGATTTGAGTTTGTAAGCTTGTAACAAACATTTATGCTTCAAAAGCTCGGTTGTCTATGACAAGTTTTAATGAAACAAGATGGCAGCAAAGTGTCCACAGTGGGTCTCAACCAAAACTTTTGAGCCTCGTGTCCGTGTCCTCCTCTGGAGGAACCACACACTTCCCACAGTCCCCATGGGCATTAAGATCCCGGCAAATGAGCAGCGCTGTGGTGGCCATGTCATCATGATTCCGGCTGGTGGCGCCACCGTAGCTGGAAGGTTGAGACGGTCCCTCTTCTGTAGTGCCAAGCGGGATTCCGACATCGAAGCTTTTATCCACAATACACAGCGGATCCATAGCTGGCTCTATAGCAGGTTCAGGCACGAACACGGCTAGTTCACAGGCTTCAGTCTCTCGTTGCATTCCTGTAAAATAGCAGTGACTTATTATTTCATCTTGGAAAAACATTTATTTTCTAGAATCCCCTCGACTCAAGGTGATTATTTAAATTTTAAATAGCAATAAAATGATTTACCTACACATTGTCACTAAGGGAGAGAGAGAAAAAGACGGACAGACGATAAAGATGACCACTTACTCCTCTTGCGATATCTCTTACGCAGTCTACAAAGCAGAACCGCGATGACAACACTGACGAGAGCAAAAACCACAGCTAAGGCGACCGCGCCCACCACGGCAAATGTTACTCCACGGATGACCGGCAGAGGGCGATCTGTGTTTCGAAGAAGGATGGGTGTGGTCGAAGCAGGGAGGTCGAGGTCGGGAGGTCGAGCTGAATATTTGCTAGGTCCGGTCTCTGGCGCTCGTGTGCTTAGTCGCAGGGCATTGTACGCTGAAAATGCATAGACATTCAATTAACAACCTATAAAAGCAGACAAAGGTCCCGGTTTCACAGAAATAAATTAGTTAGTTCCCTGGCTTAGTTGACTAGGATATCCATGAAAGTGGTATAGCACCGTTCCTAATAGGGTAAGATGTGTGCATGTGACCATGTAACGTTGGTAACCAAGTTCTTAATCAGGGAAGCGGATTCCATTTTTTTTTTAAATTTCTGTGAAACCGGGGCGACGTCTCTTTAAAGGGGAATCTATGGATTTATGTACAGTGACAAATTTTGTCATCTCTGGGGTAGCGCTAGCAATTTTTTGTTTATTATTATTATTATTTTTTATTATTTATTTTTTTAATTTTCATTATTTATTTTATTTTTATTATTTATTTATTTTTGCTTAGCCAAATCACCACTTTTTTTATCCAAATGGTTATAATTTGACTAAAATTAGCCAATTCAAGCCTTTTTTTTTCTTTAGCCAATTTAAGTCAGTTTTAGCATTTGGCTAAATTGGCGAGTGTTATTTGGGATAATCTGCGAGATTTGACATCAAGTTTTTGAAATAATTATTCCCGTATACGGTATTATTAAAGAGTATAATCTTTATGAAAACTCTTTATGAAATATTTTTTTCATAAAAATAACGATACACATCCTCTGAAGCAAAGAAACTACTTTGAGGTTAATTTTTCTGTTCTGGTATCATATGATAAACATGGGAAGAAAAAGCGTTTATTTTTAGTGAAAATCAAAGCCTTATTTCGTTCAGGGATAAAATATATGGCACTTCTGTGCTCTTTGTAGAAATTAAAAATATGGCAATAACAATTGGGTAAATCTCGAAAAGGACTTAGTCACTGGTTTAATACTTAAATATGATTGTGTAACAAAGTAAATTTTTTTTTTGATATTTGCCATTAGTTGACAAATAATTTTGACTGTGACAATAAGTAGACTTTAAGAATCACTTTGGCTGTTGGCAAACAGCGGTCTTCACTGTTGTAGGCCTAGGTATGGAGACTAATCTGACTACATGCAGCGGGAGTCTTTTATTTTCTACTGTGACATGTCTATTTTTGTTACCAACTATTTTTCAGATAACTAGCAATTTTTTCAGTTAATTAGCATCGCAGATTTCTTTGATATCAATTTTTATCGAAGTAAATAAATATGGAGGGCAAGAAAGTGGGGCACATACAATATACGATCATATAAAATCCAACAATGCGAGGGTTTTTTTTTTTTTTTTTTTTTTTTTTTTTTTCTGGTGTCATCTACTGAATGATACAGTAGGCAGATTGGCTAGATAACTCTTCTACGGGGTAATCATGATTTGTCACCTCCCTATCACTGCTCATGCTCGCACTGCGCCCATATCAATATATAGTCTGACAACTCCGTGGATAAACACGACCCTGCGCGTGACCCTGTGCTTTTGTTTACATCCTACTGTCAGTCCCCATTCCCCTTTATATTTCGACCAACAAAAAACCACTTCTCATTAAACAAAATTAATGACTTCAATAAAGACATCTTTACAATGATACAGAGGTGATGACGAAATCACTTCATCAGATTGCAATAGCCTAACCATGGCGCGTGAGCAGTTTGTCCCAGCGGAAGCCATCAGAGCGGCATCTCAGAGCTTGCCGTACATAGTCACCTACCTTTACAGTGTTGCATACAGTCAAACTGCAACAGCTGGTTGTCCTTGGCACCACAAGGTAAACTACAGTCCACACATCGTAAAATACCCGGCTCACAGTACTGGAAAACTGGAAGACAGCCGTTACACGGTGACATGGTCGTTATTCTGACGCCGGCGTGATAAGAGCGGTACACGTGAAAGTACGGCGTGTCCGGGCACGTTAAGAAGTCGACGTCTTTTTAAAGACCTCACTCCCGTTGAAATATCGGTGGAATATTGTCGTGAATAGTATTAGGCAGCTAATGTCTAGACATTTTTGAAATTCTATATCCACTTTTTAATTTTTTTATTGTTATGCAACTTATCGTAGCGTTACTTCTAATAGGCCTACTTTAATTGCACCCCCTCCGTTTCGTCTCCGCAGAGACTTAGACATCAGTTACAGTGGACTTATTATCGTACAGAAATTTGGCACAAGTGTATAATTATTAGATATAAACTGTTAAAATGAATTTCAGTCGCTTTAAATGTCCAATTTTTACTTAGCTTTTTCCATGCATTCAAAAAATTTTGATTAAAATTGAATATCATAGTCCCAGTAGTTACATCCGTACTATACGGGAGAAAAGAATTCCACTTTTTTCTTTTGTTATGTTACATCATTTGAACAATGAAAAACCTATACCGGACAATGGGGATGTTTACAAAATAAACAAACAATTTTTTTAATGTAAACAAACGAGACTCCCTATTTTTGTTTACGTTTCACTATGGTAACGGATGACGTCACAGAACGGGCCTGGGCATGTAGGAGATTTTAAAGAATTACTAAGGAAAAAGGCACAATGTAGTGATAAACAAGTAAATTTGTAAATAAAACATGATTTTATTGAAATACATAATTGCATTGTAAGTTGATCATAGTGAACAGTTGTATATACACATTAAAACATTAAAACAATGTACATAAATGTCTAATTTACTAAAAGATAATAATTATGCATAATGCAGTGCAAAGTGAGTATAGTGAATCTATCAATTACATGCACAGATTAAAACAGCAAAACAATGTATGTACAACAAAATGAAAAATGATAAATATATAAACAACACTACTCGGCAATTTATGAAAGTTAATAGCCGTATGGTAGTGTATCAAATGAGTCTTGCTGAATGACACGTTTAGTGTACACAACCCGGTAAACTTTATCCTCCCTTTTAGAGAGCAGTTCTTTATTCAGAGTGTCTCGCACAATTTTATGATGTGTAGTTGTTGACACCTCTTTCGGACCTATACCGTGTACCATGTTACGTAAAGTCTCATAGTTCACTATTTGTGAGGTTTCATAATTCAGTGAGATACCCCTCACTTTACAAATTGTCTTTCCCTTTGCGGTAACGTATGCGTAGTTTTTCGGCCCGCCCGACACGAAGGTGGTGATGTGGTCCCCCTCATCTAGCTCATCGGTGAAGTCGCCAAGGTAGCTGCCCATGATGGTATTTAGGTAGGCGTTGGTTTGTGCACTGCCATCGTCCAGGAAGATGATTGAGTCCGTGTCAAAGTAAAGAACGTTTCGATCCAGGACCTCTATGGCGCTGTAAAGAACCATACGAGCGTGGGCGGTGGTGTACGCGGCTATGACGACGTTGGTCTTATCGGAGCATTCATTAAACTCAGATTGGTGTTTGTAGTGTACCTCCACCATATCATCGGTTAAAAACATCACGTTGGTGACATCGACGGATTTGTTCAACAGCAGTGCAAAGTACTCGTCCACCTCGGTGACGTATTCGGACTGTGTCATGTTCATTCGTTGACCGAATTTGCCTGAAATAACAAACATAAAAAATAATAACATAACTATGCGAGTAAGGATAGTGAAAATGCACGGATGAGAAGTACTGTAATATTGTATGATGTGAATAAACAAGGTGTAAACATAATAAAGCATCAAGGACAGATGTAATATGCAAATGTACGTACGATGTTATTACCATTATTTACGGTGAATGACAAATACAAATATTGGAATCATGCGTGAACCTCAGACATAGTGTATGTAATAAATGAATGCTACCTCTGTTTATACGTACCCCAAAAGCTGTTAAGCATCAGTTTAGACAAAGCCCTCAGGCCTGGGTTCTTCTTAATTTGGTTAGGGTCTAGTCGAATGCCCTCTTTGGTGAAGTAGGAAGCAATGTAGTCTCTTTTGAGCTGTGGTGTCGTGCACTCTGGTGGATAGCCGCTGGCCTCTTGTTTGAGCTTGAGAAATGTATTGATATAGTCAGAGAAAAGACCCCCCGTTTTGGTGATTGGGTTGTATTCGCTAACATGATCATAATGCCAGACATTGTGCATTTGTTTAATCACATAGCCCTTGGAAACGGCCTTTTTTAACTCGACCGTAACCCATGTACCTGTCATACAACGCTCTTCGTCATTATGCTCACACCGTGACTGCTGCAGTGTGTCAGCGCATGTGCGACAAAGAGGAAATGTTAGTTTCCCTTGTGATCTATAGGGAAGGACAGGATGATAAAGGCCGTGAGGAGGAAGAATAGTACATTTGACTAAACCTTCATACTCGCTAAGAGGACCAAAGTTTTCGGTTATGATGGTGGGGTGACAGAGGGGGTATGGTTTGTATTTGTTGACATAGGGATATAGACTACACACGTCAATGTAACGTATTTTCTGTCCCTGATCTGCCTGACAAAAAAGCTTGACTGCGTTCGTCCTGCCCCCGTAAAAGGCTTCACGAGGATCAATACAATCGACAACGTTCACGCTATCCACTATTTCTTTCACGCCAGCATCCTCCCGTATGACCCTGTCAAACTCACACTCCCATACCTCTATGTAGTTGAAACCTAAAGACTGAAGCGCATGCTTCTTATCCACCGTCCTTTCTAACAACTCACCCATTGTCCTCAAATTGACATTGTTGATATTGTAACTGTTGTAACATTTTGGACACCCATGCCAAAAACACCCCTGATACTCGTAGACAGTGTTAGTTGTTGACGCCCAACCATCAACGACAAACTTTCCTATTTTCTTTTCTCCCTGATTATGAGCATGCTGTATAAAGACATTGTCACGCTCCGCCCTATACCGCAACCATTTAGCTGCTTTCACGGACGTTTTGTTTTTCGGCTTATAACCCTGTGCTGGAATAATGCCGATCGTGTTTTGCATAAGAAATAAAGATCTGAACACAACATTGCATGCGCTGGCTATAGTGATAGATCTGTAAAAAACATCAATTTCCACACCATTCGCAACTGTTATATCAAGCATCAATTTCCTGAATCGGAGACATGCTTGCCGAAGAATGGTGACGTCCATGCGGCAGTATATGAGTATTTCCTTTTGGAAATCAAATATATAGTTTTGACTAACCTGATCATTGTACCATGCCAAAAATTTTTCTCTCGCACCGGTAGACATTGAATCAGAGCCATAGAAATTAGTGGCGGGCATTTTACCCCTATAGTCTTGGTTTTCAGGGGTATTAAAGAAGTGGGGGAAGTAGCCCTTTGACAGGGATTCATCTAGACCAAATGCAGCGGGAAGTTTGTTGAGTGCCATGGGGAGGAAGCTGTAAGAATCAATAACGGTTATATCGCCCACCTTAATAGAAAGCACCTTGGCGCCCCGTAATATCACCTCAGGAACGATACATTGGTCTTTGAGCCATTTTAAGAGGAAAAAACCATCATAACCAGACATGTTGTGTGCCAACAATATAGCCCCATTATGTATGATCATATCCTCCTCGTTATTCTCACATTCATTTTTCTAGCCGCCCAAGATGTGTATACATTACATGCACCGGTTAGGAAACAATTCAGTACAAATCGCGTCATGGTGAATTATATTGATGATCAATGGCAGGGTGATCTGGCAGACCTCAGTAAAATAGCAAAATACAATAAAGGAATGAAATTCTTGTTAACCGTGATTGATATATTTTCAAAATACGCATGGGCAGTTCCAATCAAATCAAAATCAGCGGACAATGTATTAGATGCGTTTAAAGGCATTGTTTCCGAAGGCAGAAAGCCACTGGTACTTCAAACTGATGCAGGGACAGAATTTACAAATAGAAAATTTCAAGCGTACCTCAAGAGTCAAGGCATAGCTTTTTTCACAACAAAATCGGAAAGAAAAAGCTCTGTGGTTGAGCGTTTTAACAGAAGCATAAAGACCCGTTTGTACAGATATTTCACAGCAAACAGTACGTTAACGTATGTGACAGTCCTAAACGACTTGATGACAGGATACAACCATGCAAAACATCGAAGCATAAAGATGGCCCCAATCGATGTGAATCCACGAAATGCAAACATTGTGTGGAAAAACTTGTATGGAAAAGTAAAAATAGGGAAGTCGGGGTTTAAATTTCAAGTAGGAGATACTGTAAGATTAAGCAAAACACGCACCCCTTTTGCAAAAGGATACGAACAGGGATGGACACAGGAAATATTTACAATATCAGAAAGATTAAACAGAACACCTCCTGTGTATAAGGTGAAAGATTACAATGGAGAGCAAATCGAAGGTGTCTTGTACGAACCAGAAATGATTAAAGTTATTAAAACTGACGACGTGTATCGTATCGAGAAAATTTTAAAGACCCGTGGAAAGGGGAAAACTAGGCAGCTTTTTGTAAAATGGGTAGGTTATGATGATCGTTTCAATACTTGGGTAGATTCGAAGGATGTACAAAAAACATAAATGTAACCGGTACCAGACAAAACACCTCATTTGAAAGGATGGCGTCGTCTTTTCATGTTATCTTACCGTCAAACAGCAGCTTTAAGTATTTCCCTAACAACAGACCCGAGACATTCCAAACAAAACTGTCATCGTCACTTAATCTAGAAGGGGATTTTGAAGTCGCATTGGTTGAACTACAGTACCCATATTCGTGGAACAATATTCAGAACGGTGTATTGACATATTACGACGGGGTAAAAACAAATACGTTAAACATTACTGCAGGGTATTATCCGACAGTTGGCGATCTAATAACTGCAATTCACGATCAGTTAACAGCTATTGGAAAAACAAACATAACGTTGGGTTATAACATTATCAGCAGACGAGTTACAGTTCACTTGAAATCGGGGGCCTACATCGATGTTGCGGGAGACATGGCGACAATGCTAGGGTTTAAACCGAATGTCAGAGTTAATGCAGATACAATAGCCCCTTACCCTCCAAACATGACGTTAGGGTTCAATTCCCTCTACGTGTATACAGATATTATACAAAATCAGATGGTAGGGGACGCTTCGGCAAATTTACTGAGGATTGTTGATATTAATGGTGTTTACGGACAAGTGGTCACAAAAACATTTGACAATCCCATTTACATCCCTCTAAATCGTCGTCATATTGACACAATTCGAATAGATATAAGTCGTGACACGGGTGAACTTGTGCAGTTTGATAGCGGGAAGGCTATAGCGACACTTCATTTTCGCAGAAAGAGTTTATTATAAAAATGGATCCTGTATACGTAGCGTTAGTAAAAAGATACGAAGCACAGGTGGGCGGAGGGTCCATTCATAAATTTAGAGGTACAAGGGTACAATCACGAATGCAAAGAGGCAATGGTAGGTTATTTCAACCTAGACACGCTGAAATATTGCATGTAGATAGACAGAATAACCCGAAACGCACAGAACAACCCGCAGTAAAGAAGAAACGTAAAAGAAGTCGTACTCCGAAGTCAAAACTTTATGTTAATGGTGACGTCATAAGGAAAACGTTAAACGCCATGACTATAAAAAAGAACAACACACCTAAAGCAACCAGAAGAGTAAAAGGTAGACGACCAAAACAGTCACGTTCATTCAAGGCACGAGAAACGAATTTTTAGACATGAATAACACTGAAAATGATCCCATCGTCAGAACTGAACTGGATATATTTTCGAATATACGCGATCATATGCAGACCGATCTGTTATCGAGCTATTTTGAAGAAGTGAGACCTCTCACTGCGGTTGCAGATGTGAGCCCCGTAATAGAATTTGTCATTAAAGGAACACCCGACGAATATATCGATACGACGCAAATCAACCTATACGTTGAAGGTCAAATTGTTAAAGCAGATGGAACTGACATCGATGCAGGACAAAACACGTCAGTTGTGAATAACACGCTACACTCCCTATTTACAGCGGTCGACGTAGAGTTGAATGACCATTTAATAACTGTGGGACAGAATACATATGCCTACCGCGCATACTTGGAAAATTTATTGTATTATGGGAAAAATGCTAAAGAATCGCTTTTAACTTCGGAAATGTATTACCAAGATACCGATGGACTGATGGATGACGTTGATGTAGACGGAGACCCAGGGAATGAAGGATTTAAGGCCCGTAATTCTTGGTTTCAAAGGAGCAGGAGGGTTGAAATGTATGGACCGTTAAAAATTGACTTAGCCACTCAAAACAAGCTTCTTCTGAATCAAGTGGACGTACGAATCAAGTTGCGAAGGACGTCGCATGCATTTTGCCTTATGTCGGACACGGATGCACAAGAACAATTTCTGATCAAAAACATATCCCTTTTTGTAAGGAGAGTCAAAGTATCTGATCGGTTGAAACTGGCTCATGAGAACATATTAGCCAAACACGTAGCATGTTATCCCATGACTAGAAGGGAAGTCAAAGTTATCAATTTACCCAATGGTGTAAGAACGGCTCATATTGACAATGCGTATTTTGGACGCATGCCTAAACGTATTCTTTTGGCTTTGTTGGAAGATGATGCTTTTTCGGGAGATTATACAAAGAATCCGTTTAATTTCAAACACAACGATTTAAGGCAACTTCGATTAATGGTGGCGGGGGAACAAATACCATTCAAACCTTACAATTTTGATTTTAGTGTTCAAGGGGGGTTAAACTACTTAAGGGCGTATTATGATCTTTTGTCAGCAGTTGGAGCGGCAGACGGAGAGCACAGCATCGATATTGATAGAACTCAATACCTGAATGGATATGTTTTATTCGCTCACGATCTAACCCCTGATCAAACCTTTGACAATTATATAACTCCAACAAAGCAGGGTTCGCTTAACATCGATCTGGAGTTTGGACAACAGATTAACAATATCGTGTTGCTTGTCATGGCAGAATTTGATTCAGTTATCAAAATTGACCAACGTAGGAGCGTTTTTGTAGAATATTAAAATATGAATACGAAGCAAATAGAATGCATTCTTCAGACTGATCCGGTTACGAGTACATGTTTTCAAGGGGTGTTTGCATCAGACGCGTTGCCCAAAAAGATATGGACTTATCCAGCATGCCTCGTGGCTAATACGGATCCTCACGATAAACCGGGCGTGCACTGGGTTGCTTTTTACTTTGATGAACAGGGACACGGAGAGTTCTTTGACTCTTATGCGAAATCACCTTATTATTACAACGCAGCTTTTAAACGTTTTTTAGATGAAAACTCTTTATCTGGGTGGAATTGTAACACTAGGACATTACAGAGCCTGTATACCAAAGTGTGTGGACAATACTGTATATATTACTTGATGAATAGGTCTCGTGGAAAAAAATTAGAACAGATACTTAGTAAATTCACCAGCGACAAACAATTTAATGATATATTAGTGTATGATTATGTTAATGCACATTGCAACATACCCTTCTGTGTAAACGCGTGTTTTCAAGTTTGTAGATCAAAGAAGTCACTAGGAATATTGTATTAAACACATTTATTCGAGTAATAATAAAAATACAGCTGTGCAAATATGTTTTATGTTATTATTTTATTTCAATATATGTTGAATAAAGATAGTTTAGATTTTACTACATTTCCCGAATTCCTCTGAGTTGGCCGGGGAGCTAGTTTAGTTTTTGCTACATGTCCCGAGCCCATCTGAGTTGAACTGGAAGAAGTGTCCAACGACATAATCTGGTTGCGCCGTTTTACGTTTGAGATGTTATTTAGTGGTACATTAAGACGTTTCAAACCCTTTAAAAATACAGTAAGCCCTGGCGGTTCGTAATTCCTACGGGGTACATACAGATCGTTAAACAAATCTACTACATTGCTTCCTTCGTACACTCTACCATTGTATTTCAACTCCCCTTGATCATTATACGACAGCACATTAGGTTGGTTAGACATGTATCTCAAAATTACGTTAGCTTTGCGACGCACACGCTGTGGTATTGCATCTAATATCTCGGCTTTAAGATGTAATACAGATCCAGCCTCTGACTTGACGGTGGGGGTTGCGGTTGCGTCAGCGGTGTCAACTCCAAGTTGTGCTTCTAATGGTTGTGACGAATTGTGCACAACAACTGCAACCGGTTCGCGTTTCCTCGCTTTACTCAGATATTGACTTTGAAGATCGTTGTAGATACTCATTTTTTCATCGAATGGTACATCGGTCCTTTGCAAAGTTTTCTTCATTTCATTTTCTAAACGTAGTGTTTCTTCGACAAAGGGGGAATAATTAGCGCTTACTCTCTGTTTCAAAGCATTCAGTTCGTTCTCGTTGATTAAGACCATTTTATTGAAGCCTGCCATTTCTTGTTATCGGTTTTAGAATTGCCTTAACTGCACCCGGATTCCGTATCAAAATTATTTTTTTCCGCTGAATGGACACTTGTTTGGAAGCCAGCTGAACGATGACGCGTTTAACCCTCCGTAATGCCGATTTTTCTGTCGCAGTCAGGGTAATATTTGTATTATATAATAGATTAGATGCGTAGTTACAGATAATTCTAACGAAATCGTAGGGTGAATTCTTAACAACGGCAGTTATCAATTTCTTGTCGGCTATGGAAAGCAAACTGACATGAGCATTGAATAACTTTTCTGTCTCAACTTTCATGATACACCGCAGCGATGAAAATATGTTCAGTCATTTACATGTGTATGCGTAATGCGTTTCTCCGGGAAAGATATTGGTGCGCAGACGAATGCAATCCGCAGTGTTCTGTCTGAGGTCTATGAGTAAATAGCTATGGGCACTGGATGTGGCGTCTTTATAAACATTTATAAACGATTTTAGATCGTTGGGATACATTTGCATTCCTAGTGTTTTGACTTGCAGGGAGTCACGGGGGTTTTTAAAAAGAACCAAATAATGACAGTTCAACGATATGGTTCGCGCGTGCTTTTCTTTGGGAAATAAATTTTGTACAATCAATACTACACTGATGTTACGATGGTGAGAGCCTTTTGTGAATAGGTCACGGATCCGGGCATCGTCGCTACATTCGGCAAAAAGATCATCGAGTACTATTAGATTATTTAATTGAGAATCAAAAAAGGTGGCGTCGGTTAAGTCGGTCGGAATACCTTTAAAGAATGTTACTGTGTCAGGGTGCTCACTCTGCATTTCATCAAACAAGGGCTGCCAAATATCGTAACAATATATTATCTTTTGTGGCGACGGTGAAATCATTGTATCGGCATTTGATAATAGCCTTTTAATCCATACTGTTTTTCCTGAACCAGTGGGCCCTGCTAAAAGAGCAGTGAAAGGGTGTTTTAGATGTGTATCGTACATGTCCAAAAATGTAATTGGCATTTATCGGCTTGACGGGTTTACTTTATAACTTTTATCACGTGTTATACACAAACGATATATTATTTCCCATGACGAAAAGTGATAAAAATTGCAGTAACATTGATAACCGTTTTTCATTTTCAAGCTAAAGTTCGTAAGTTCGGGGGAGGGTACTTAGTGACACGGTGCATTCAGTTCTCATGCATCGTACACAAAGAGGCAATCGCCATTAATATTAATGTGTGCTGTTTCGTCTCTATGGGCCATTCAATAGCGTGTGATTGTGCTTGTGCACATTCTTTTGTGAAGAGATTACGTTGAGAGCGACATTGAAAGTACTAAAGAGACTGGTGTTGTTTCTGTACACGGGGGGTACAATAGAAGACCACAGCACGTACATTATTAACAACGTTTTCCCCCGAAGACGATATTATTGATAGTATTCGATTTGTACGGCAGGTACATTATTAACAACATTTCCCACGAAGACGATATTATTGATAGTATTTGATTTGTGTTATGTACTACTACATTTTATTGAGTGCAACGCTGTGTGACTATGTAATGAAATTTAAACGCGTATCAATCGATACAATAGAACAACTGTAGTCACACCCATGCGTGTTGTTGTAAGGGATTACATCAAGAGAGTGGCATTGAAATTATAAGAGGCTGGTGTTGATTCTGTGAACAGGGAGGACAATATAAGGCCAGGGCATATGAATAATCAACAGCATTTTCTCACGGTTGTCACCCTACATTTTCCCGCGAACAACACAATGGTATACGTAATTTTATGTGACGTGGGATATTTTTATTGGTTAAAAGTTTTATTTCATTATTCTTAATATTAAACATCGTGGCTTCGACGTCATTTGAGCATTAACGTCTGTGGAGGCATGTCGCGGCAATACATTGTAGAAGGTCCCATGGAGAGCCAGTGTAGGAGCACACAAAATGTAAGTTACTGAACATTCAGTCAATTTAATTCACGTTAAAATTTTTGTATATATCGTTAACATTGTGTCTAAAATGTTTAGCTGTCTGAAAACGGGGGACTGATTTGATTTTTTGATCTTTATAGATATCACGCACAGTGGCTATTGCTTGAGCTTGAGATTTCCTTACCCTCACCCCTTACATTACCCCTCCTTTTATTACATGTGCCTTTAACACTATTTTATCATGGGTGACACAGAGTCTGAGGGATCGGTTTCTAATTTGTGGGAAGACATGAGTAATGAGGATGATTTATTGAATGCGGAGCATGAGAGTGGTGATGAGTTATGGGCTGATTCAAATGTAACAGACGATCAGCTGGTAAATCATGTAGATCAGTTCGAAGGTGAACTCGGGATGGGGTTAGATTATAGAAGGTTTTATAATCTGCGACGGGTCAATGAACGGCGCATGAAAAAATTTTCAACTGTAAACACGGACTATCAGCTCACATTCTCCCATTTAGAAAATAGAAGTTTAAATTCTATGATCCCGTTCCTACGTGAGCTTTTCCAAAACATATTTGACGACTTAGTGCAGAACATGCTTCCTCATGATTTGGTCAGAATTGTCTTGCAATCTGATACGTTAGAGTATCCCATATCAATAGCGTTCACGAGGGTATCTGAATTTACAGTGGATCTCTTTTTGGACGAATTGATAAGAGTATTACAGTCTCACGAGGAGTTTAGACTTGACGCATCTATTATTTTAACTGTGTGTCATGTCAGTATGCCACGCCCTGGTGGAGCAAGATTAAAAAGAGGGTCTATGGGTCTGCAGAGCTTTCTCCACGCAAAGCGTTCAGTCATTCAAATACGTAACGGGGCGGGAGATCAGTTGTGTTTAGCGCGTGCATTGGTTGTAGCTATGGCCAAAGCAGATAATGACCCCGAATATGCAACAATCGTTGATAACCGTTGTCGTGAACAATTAGAAAGAGCCCAAGACTTGCATACAAGAGCTGGAGTACCGTTAGGTCCTTGTGGTGTCCCTGAAATTAAACAGTTTCAGTCATATTTGAGTAATTATCAAATATCTGTGTTTTCTGGAGATCACTTTATGAGTTTAATTCATAAAGGACCTTCAGCTTTGAAGGAGCTGTTTTTATTTTATCATAAGGGGCATTATGATGTCATAACTTCGATAACAGGTTTCATGGGTAGAGCGTACTATTGTACGGAATGCAATATAGGTTTTGATCACATGGGTGACCATTCGTGCGAAAAATATTGCGAGAGGTGTAAAAAGGATTCGTCATGCAAGTTTGAAAATTGGCGTCATTGCGATCAGTGTAGCAGAAATTTCCTCTCTGACAGCTGTTTTAGAAATCATACACTTGTACCCGAACAAGGTAAATGGTCAACCTGCCGACGATTTACTCTTTGTAAAAAGTGCACTAAATTTGTCGATCATAAAAGGGAAGAAAAACATGTGTGTTACACTTACAAGTGCAAGTCATGTAATAAGTACGTCAAAGACGGTCACTTATGTTACATGCAAATTGATAGAGATGACCTTGGTGAGGATGATGACGATTTACTTATGTATATCGATGAGAATCCTGCTGCCAATTTCATTGGTAAGTTTAAACCTGGTTCAAAACGCCCTTTCATATTTTTTGATTTTGAAGCGCAGCCATCGCATGTTCATACCCCTAATCTAGTGGTTGCTCACAGGGTATGTCATCACTGTCTAAATTTAGACGTAACCCCCACTAGTACATGTGAGCTATGTGGCAAAAATGAACATGTGTTTAAGGGGCCGTCGTGTGTTGATGAATTTTGCAAATGGGTATTTGAAGATCAGAGTTTTGAACGTGCACAAGGTAAAAGGAAAAGGAAAGGAAAAAACAAAGGAGGTCGCAGTAAACGAATGAATCCTGGAGCATCGTTATGTTTTGATGGTGCTGAGTATGAATGTGAGAATAACGAGGAGGATATGATCATACATAATGGGGCTATATTGTTGGCACACAACATGTCTGGTTATGATGGTTTTTTCCTCTTAAAATGGCTCAAAGACCAATGTATCGTTCCTGAGGTGATATTACGGGGCGCCAAGGTGCTTTCTATTAAGGTGGGCGATATAACCGTTATTGATTCTTACAGCTTCCTCCCCATGGCACTCAACAAACTTCCCGCTGCATTTGGTCTAGATGAATCCCTGTCAAAGGGCTACTTCCCCCACTTCTTTAATACCCCTGAAAACCAAGACTATAGGGGTAAAATGCCCGCCACTAATTTCTATGGCTCTGATTCAATGTCTACCGGTGCGAGAGAAAAATTTTTGGCATGGTACAATGATCAGGTTAGTCAAAACTATATATTTGATTTCCAAAAGGAAATACTCATATACTGCCGCATGGACGTCACCATTCTTCGGCAAGCATGTCTCCGATTCAGGAAATTGATGCTTGATATAACAGTTGCGAATGGTGTGGAAATTGATGTTTTTTACAGATCTATCACTATAGCCAGCGCATGCAATGTTGTGTTCAGATCTTTATTTCTTATGCAAAACACGATCGGCATTATTCCAGCACAGGGTTATAAGCCGAAAAACAAAACGTCCGTGAAAGCAGCTAAATGGTTGCGGTATAGGGCGGAGCGTGACAATGTCTTTATACAGCATGCTCATAATCAGGGAGAAAAGAAAATAGGAAAGTTTGTCGTTGATGGTTGGGCGTCAACAACTAACACTGTCTACGAGTATCAGGGGTGTTTTTGGCATGGGTGTCCAAAATGTTACAACAGTTACAATATCAACAATGTCAATTTGAGGACAATGGGTGAGTTGTTAGAAAGGACGGTGGATAAGAAGCATGCGCTTCAGTCTTTAGGTTTCAACTACATAGAGGTATGGGAGTGTGAGTTTGACAGGGTCATACGGGAGGATGCTGGCGTGAAAGAAATAGTGGATAGCGTGAACGTTGTCGATTGTATTGATCCTCGTGAAGCCTTTTACGGGGGCAGGACGAACGCAGTCAAGCTTTTTTGTCAGGCAGATCAGGGACAGAAAATACGTTACATTGACGTGTGTAGTCTATATCCCTATGTCAACAAATACAAACCATACCCCCTCTGTCACCCCACCATCATAACCGAAAACTTTGGTCCTCTTAGCGAGTATGAAGGTTTAGTCAAATGTACTATTCTTCCTCCTCACGGCCTTTATCATCCTGTCCTTCCCTATAGATCACAAGGGAAACTAACATTTCCTCTTTGTCGCACATGCGCTGACACACTGCAGCAGTCACGGTGTGAGCATAATGACGAAGAGCGTTGTATGACAGGTACATGGGTTACGGTCGAGTTAAAAAAGGCCGTTTCCAAGGGCTATGTGATTAAACAAATGCACGAGGTCTGGCATTATGATCATGTTAGCGAATACAACCCAATCACCAAAACGGGGGGTCTTTTCTCTGACTATATCAATACATTTCTCAAGCTCAAACAAGAGGCCAGCGGCTATCCACCAGAGTGCACGACACCACAGCTCAAAAGAGACTACATTGCTTCCTACTTCACCAAAGAGGGCATTCGACTAGACCCTAACCAAATTAAGAAGAACCCAGGCCTGAGGGCTTTGTCTAAACTGATGCTTAACAGCTTTTGGGGTACGTATAAACAGAGGTAGCATTCATTTATTACATACACTATGTCTGAGGTTCACGCATGATTCCAATATTTGTATTTGTCATTCACCGTAAATAATGGTAATAACATCGTACGTACATTTGCATATTACATCTGTCCTTGATGCTTTATTATGTTTACACCTTGTTTATTCACATCATACAATATTACAGTACTTCTCATCCGTGCATTTTCACTATCCTTACTCGCATAGTTATGTTATTATTTTTTATGTTTGTTATTTCAGGCAAATTCGGTCAACGAATGAACATGACACAGTCCGAATACGTCACCGAGGTGGACGAGTACTTTGCACTGCTGTTGAACAAATCCGTCGATGTCACCAACGTGATGTTTTTAACCGATGATATGGTGGAGGTACACTACAAACACCAATCTGAGTTTAATGAATGCTCCGATAAGACCAACGTCGTCATAGCCGCGTACACCACCGCCCACGCTCGTATGGTTCTTTACAGCGCCATAGAGGTCCTGGATCGAAACGTTCTTTACTTTGACACGGACTCAATCATCTTCCTGGACGATGGCAGTGCACAAACCAACGCCTACCTAAATACCATCATGGGCAGCTACCTTGGCGACTTCACCGATGAGCTAGATGAGGGGGACCACATCACCACCTTCGTGTCGGGCGGGCCGAAAAACTACGCATACGTTACCGCAAAGGGAAAGACAATTTGTAAAGTGAGGGGTATCTCACTGAATTATGAAACCTCACAAATAGTGAACTATGAGACTTTACGTAACATGGTACACGGTATAGGTCCGAAAGAGGTGTCAACAACTACACATCATAAAATTGTGCGAGACACTCTGAATAAAGAACTGCTCTCTAAAAGGGAGGATAAAGTTTACCGGGTTGTGTACACTAAACGTGTCATTCAGCAAGACTCATTTGATACACTACCATACGGCTATTAACTTTCATAAATTGCCGAGTAGTGTTGTTTATATATTTATCATTTTTCATTTTGTTGTACATACATTGTTTTGCTGTTTTAATCTGTGCATGTAATTGATAGATTCACTATACTCACTTTGCACTGCATTATGCATAATTATTATCTTTTAGTAAATTAGACATTTATGTACATTGTTTTAATGTTTTAATGTGTATATACAACTGTTCACTATGATCAACTTACAATGCAATTATGTATTTCAATAAAATCATGTTTTATTTACAAATTTACTTGTTTATCACTACATTGTGCCTTTTTCCTTAGTAATTCTTTAAAATCTCCTACATGCCCAGGCCCGTTCTGTGACGTCATCCGTTACCATAGTGAAACGTAAACAAAAATAGGGAGTCTCGTTTGTTTACATTAAAAAAATTGTTTGTTTATTTTGTAAACATCCCCATTGTCCGGTATAGGTTTTTCATTGTTCAAATGATGTAACATAACAAAAGAAAAAAGTGGAATTCTTTTCTCCCGTATAGTACGGATGTAACTACTAGTCCCTACTACATGAACATGGACCCGTATGAAAATCTCTCGCTTTTATTAGCTCTCCTGGGTGTTATACACTTTGGTGCTTAAAAAAAAGCAACACAAATTATTTGAACAGGAGATTCGCAAGTTTTAATCAATAAACCTTTCCATCCATCTCATCTATTTTAACCTAGCAATTGAATAATCATGCAATTTATGACTGACTTCCCGCGACAAATATATAAATTGATATATAGACCTGCAACGTTTCATTCAATTTTATTTGACAAAAAGAAGGATTATAATATCAACGAATGTACAGCTCATTAAAAAAGTTGCTTATATTCGATATGCCCATTCTTCGAGGCGATCCTGTAGTCTGCATGGTAAAGATATAGGCCTAAAGATATATACCTGCTTTGAGATATGGCGGATGTTTCTGAATTAGGACTACGCATCAGATCTATAAACACTAAGTAGCCTACAAAACCATTTGCAAAATATTTTAAATAGTAAGTTATTTTTGAAATAGTTATAATTGCATGCTTGACAGCTTAAAGGGTACCATTTTTTCGGGATACCTATGCAAATAAAAACAACAAGACACTTGCTTTCTTAGTAGGCCTATCATCAATTATTATCATTATCAGAGTATGATAATAGGCCTATTTGATATAACAAAGTTAAAATTCATACAAAGCAAAAGCATATAACATTGGCTGTTCTGCTTTATCACAGTGGGCCCTACACACGCTTTAATTTTACCCTTGGAAGTCTATTCTAGATCTGGCTCTGTCGGTTGACCTTTGCTGACTTATATCTAACTGACAAACTCTTAGCACATATGGAGACAAACAAATATTTGAAATGTTTGACTGATAGGTATCTAACAATTTAGATAATTTATAGAAAGGGTATTTTACATGTACATGAAATGTTATGTGTTATTCCTAAGGGGTCATCCACTTTTTTGTAATTTTTTACAAACCGTACGCTGGAAGGGGGGGGGGATTTAATGCCCACATGTGAAATAATAAAATTGATGATCCAAATTGTTGAGAAAGGTAATAATTTTTTAGCTTTTTCACCCTCATTGTACTGTCTGAGGGAGGGGAATCTGAAAAAAGTCTATGCAGACTAGTAAAAGAATGATGAAAATGGATGGCCCGTTATAAGACAGCTCGACATAAACATGCTAATAAAACATAGTAGTTACTTCTATGTAATAAAATATTCATGTACTGCGATTAAAGGCCCAGTGCATCACAGAAAACGTGAAATAAAAACACTTTATAAAGTTTTGTTTGAATAGCCTTGCTTGAAAAAATGAAAACACTCACAAAATTAGCTAATATTCAGATAACTATTACCCTAGGTTCTAGATTGCGGTATTGCCAGCTCGATCTTGATTTCATATATAACCCATATCAACAATACTAGTAAAAGCGACTCCATCATAAGGTATATTTAAGCTAGTTAGCCTTTACGTTGCTTTGACACTCAGGGTAATAACTATGGACTAAAGCGTGATTTTCAACCTCATGGAAGCTTTGACAAGGCAAAATGGTTGTTGAAAGCGGCCGCGCGCGGCTTAAAAACCTTCTGAGACCCTCCCACATAACAGCCAGGTCCTCAATTTTTGTCACCGGGATACATCCCTGTCAATTATTGTGTTCTGCGAGTGGCTCCATGGGCGTGGTCTGCTCTGTGTCTGGCAACATGGACATGGTCAGCTCGTGAGACTGGGGGATTTGATGGTCTGTTGGCGCTGAGATTGGGGAACGACTCTCCTGGCGGCAGCGTCCGTGACATCCAGGACAACACACTGAGAAAGACAGTGTAGAAGTGAGATCGACATTGAAGGGGGAATACTGACATATAAAAAGAGAAAAAAATGAGAGCAAGAACTGACGAAAAAAGGAAGAAGAGAGAGAGAGAGAGAGAGAGAGAGAGAGAGAGAGAGAGAGGAAGAAAAAAATTAAGGAAGTTTTAAAAAATTGAAGCTTTAGATGAAAAATCGTTATTAATCATGAGCCAGTTTACACTGATGTGAAGGTAATACTTATATACACACCTTTAGGGGTTTTCGGCTTGACCAAGAACCCAAGTAGAACTCCGAGTACAAGTGCCCCAACCAATGCTGGTACGACCCACACAGGAAAAATGCCTAACACGGAGCTTTGTTCCCGACTACATGCCGTTGTGTTTCGTCCAGAGGCAGGTCCGTCAGTCACAGTTTCCGCCTCGATGGAGGGAACAGCGGGTGACGTTGATGGAGTTGAACCCTCTGGGGCACAGAGGGAAGGGCAGTGATTCTTGATGCACACAGTGACAAAGACTGTAAGATGAAATAATAATGATGGTATACTTCAGGGGTTCATTTAATGATATCAACTGTTGTGTATCGGTTGACTGAATCAACATTAAATAAGGCCAAAATATAATCTGAGTAGGCAAGATTAAATCTGACTAGATAAGACTGAAATTTCAATATCACAGAGGAAACATTAAGGGCGACGTAATATTAGATTAAAACACCCATCAATAAATAGAAACGCACGCTACGCACACAAAAAGAAAAATCTATAGCACCTGTAGGCCCTACAGTGCTTGACATCAACATTAAATAAACAGCGGTGAGTGAGCATTATATTGATCCCGGTGCTTAAGGTAAATAAATAAGCTAATTATGATGATACATAATTCAGTGTCAATTCCTCCGCCGTTCTTACCTTCACAATCCTTGATTATGCTGACGTTTGCATTACTGGCGTACTTGTACTCGGTCTTGCAACTGGCACACCTCCCAATTCCTTCATCGTAATACTCCAGTATAGTTTGACAATTTCCATCCTCCACTGGTTGACGAGGAATAGCGTTGAGACCGCTAACTACAGGTAACATTAAATAAACTAAAAATGAACCAAATATACAGTAAATCGTCTTCGTATCCGACATTACCTCTAAACTTGTTAGTTCTAAAGTTCTTAAGTTTTTTTGTACTAGGACTTTATACCAGGAGCGAAGAGGCGTACAAAGAATAATAAGAACTCCCTCATTGCTCTTCAAAAGTCCCCTTTCTATTTTAACGCATATATGACATGCTACATGGATCTATGAATTATTTATGAGCAAGGTGCGCCCTTGTCAACAAACTCCCCAAAAGCACAATACCACACTAATGCCTCATGATATCTATGAACCATGACATAAGCCTTATGACACTTGATCACGGTCACGTTGTTCAGTTTCAAACAATTTATATCTAGGCATGTATTGAGCGTGATTTGTCTGTATCAGAACACCTTGACTAATAGTTGTCTGTTACTGAATAACCATCTGAAATCAAAATTGGAGAGGGATTTAAGGGAGTGATGTAAGGCACATGAGTATATTGTTTGGTGTAGAACTACCTAAACACTGACAGAGACGTTTTATTGTGAAGCGTGTTTCTACCTGGAGTGTCGCATAGCGGGAAGGAGGGGAAGTCGCGTATTCTATTCTATCAGGGCCGTAGCTTGAGCAAAATGCCAGGGGGGGGCAGTAAGCGGACACGAGGGGGCGAAGCCCCCGAGGGGGGAGGGGGTGTCCCCCTACCAGTGTGGAAAATTCTAAATCCCAGGGGGGTCAGCTGCCCCCCCTGCCCCCCCCCCCCCCCCGGAGGCTACAGCCCTGTCTACTTTTCTAAACCTATTGTGACAAAAAATGATAAATCTAGCTTTTTGTGTAATAATGCATACATTTTCCGATTCATGCCTTGCTAGTATGGAATTTTTTCGTATTCAGTAAAGAAGGTTTAAAAAAACAACCATTTTGGATTATATTCGCATGTTATTAATACTAACAAAAATTAGACTGCGCTAAAGGGGTTACGAGATGCACATTATTTTTACTGGCACAACTGTCTTCAACTCCAAGTATATTTTTCACAATGCCTGTCAACGAAGGTTTTGCAAATTACTGTCTATGAGAATGCAGTTTCGTCTAAAACAATTAACTGTGTCCTGTCATCATATCGCCTAGCTAATCATGGATATAACTTAAGATTCTTTAAATGGCTGAAATATTACAAAAACATCAAACAACTTAAAATAATGACCTGCGGCAAAAAACCTCACGTTTTTTTTTTTTTTTCATTTTTGAAAGCCAGGTGACACCACAAACGTGATAACCCGAAGCCATGAATGGAGGCGTCCGTTGTTAATTATTACCTATATCAGTAGACCTTTTATATGTAAAATATTTATTTGTTTCTGCTACCTGGTATAAGTTTATCAACCTACTGCTTCTTTCTTTTGTTTCGTAAAATCACAATAACTTGTTTTCCATTTCTCAGAATAACAACTCAGTTGATTACAAAATATGTTTTAGAGTACGAGGTGACTGTATGTGCCAAGTCCAGTGTACTTTCAATTCACTCACTACAGTTCACTACAATCAAAACAATCATGCGCCCTCAGGCTGCCTCGAAAACGCAGTCACCCTATGCCCCATTATATTATCCACGTCATTTTGGATCAGTATTCGAATACACACGTTCTGTAGTGGCTTGCGAGAAGTTCACGTCTACCTGTACCAGTTTAACGGACATGGGGCCTATCATAATTTTGGGGAGAAGGTTTATGCTGCTCACAAATTGTCATCCAATTTGGCTGTACATTTCGAAGTCACTGCTTAGTACTTATTACTCTTATTATAAAATAAAATGATAAACAGAATAATCAAAATAAAAATAGTTAATTAAAGATGTATGTTCAAAAGATATTATAATCAATTATAGGCATCACTATCAAACGCCACCCCCTATGAACAAGTTGACCAGGAACGCCACCATGTGACATTACATTGCTGAAGGTATAAAAGCGCGAAATTTTGAAATTGCGTTCATTCAACGCAGACAGATCTGGAGCAACAAGAAGGATGCCATGTACTGCGCCCCGTAAAAAGGACACAGGAGTCGACTCACATTTCTCCGAATCTTTTCCTCGTATCAAGTCAACGCATCGCTCATCGACATGTTGTTTCTTGCACACGCAGTCGTCTGGACAATGGATTCGACGCTTCTCTAAGCTGGCCAGCTAAAACCTTCGCTTCTCTCCACGAGGAATCGTCGCTCAGGAGTCTTCGCAGGATACATCTTCGGCTTTCTGCTGTTGTGGGCTATATTGTTGTAGTGTAATTGCATATATTTCCATGCATTTCAGGTTTCCTCTTATTACATACATAAGTAGGAAAGTCATTAAACCGTTTTTCTTTCTTTTAACAGACCTCGATTAAGGCGATTCTCGATAGAGCTCCCACTGACAACAGCAAGGAGAATAGGGCCACAACTACACTTCAGCTACTTCGATCAATCATTGGTGCCAACGAGTCCTGCCATGGTCTGTCTACGAGGTGGCTGCATTGGGGAAGCGTCCAAGGCATATGGTGTTTCACTGAGTTGGGAAACCCTTAAAGGTAAGCCTGACTGCGGAGTGCTGACATAGGTAGGAAAAGTCATTAATCCGTTTTTTTCTTTTAACAGAACTCAACAACTGCAAGAAGAAGAGGGCCACATCTACACTGTCTACGAGGTGGCTGCATTAGGGAAACGTCCAGCGAGTCTGCCATGGTCTGTCTACGAGGTGGCTGCATTGGGGAAGCGTGCAAGGCATATGGTGTTTCAATGAGATGGAAAACCCTTAAAGGTAAGCTTGACTGCAGAGTGCTGACATAGGTAGGAAAGGTCATTAATCCGTTTTCTTTCTTTTAACAGAACTCGACAACTGCAAGGAGAAGAGGGCAACATCTACACTGTCTACGAGGTGGCTGCATTGGGGAAGCGTCCAGCGAGTCCTGTCATGGTCTGTCTACGAGGTGGCTGCATTCGGGAAGCGTCCAAGGCATATGGTGTTTCAATGAGATGGAAAACCCTTAAAGGTAAGCCTGACTGCGGAGTGCTGACATAGGTAGGAAAAGTCATTAATCCGTTTTTCTTTCTTTTAACAGAAAAGAAAGAACTGCAAGGAGAAGAGGACAACATCTACACTGTCTACGAGGTGGCTGCATTAGGGAAACGTCCAGCGAGTCTGCCATGGTCTGTCTACGAGGTGGCTGCATTCAGGAAGCGTCCAAGGCATATGGTGTTTCAATGAGATGGAAAACCCTTAAAGGTAAGCCTGACTGCAGAGTGCTGACATAGGTAGAAAAAGTCATTAATCTTCTTTTCTTTCTTTTAACAGAACTTCGACAACTGCAAGGAGAAGAGGGCAACATCTACACTGTCTACGAGGTGGCTGCATTAGGGAAGCGCAGTGCGAGTCTGCCATGTTCTGTCTACGAGGTGGCTGCAGTGTGGAAGCATCCAGCGAGTCCTGTCACAGTCTACGAGGTGGCTGCATTGGGGAAGCGCCCAACGAGTCCTGCCATAGTCTGTCTACGAGGTGGCTGCATTGGGGAAGCGTCCAGCAAGTCCTGCCATGGTCTGTCTACGAGGTGGCTGCAAGGAGAAGAGGGCAACATCTACATTGTCTACGAGGTGGCTGCATTAGAGAAACGTCCAGCGAGTCTGCCATGGTCTATCTACGAGGTGGCTGCATTGGAGAAGCATCCAGCGAGTCCTGTCTTTGTCTGTCAACGAGGTGGCTGCATTGGGGAAGCGCCCAACGAGTCCTGCCATAGTCTGTCTACGAGGTGGCTGCATTGGGGAAGAGTCCAAGGCATATGGTGTTTCAATGAGATTGAAACCCTTAAAGGTAAGCCTGACTGCAGAGTGCTGACATAGGTAGGAAAAGTCATTAATCCCTTTTTCTTTCTTTTAACAGAACTCGACAACTGCAAGGATTAGAGGGCCACATCTACACTGTCTACGAGGTGACTGCATAAGGGAAGCATCCAGCGAGTCCTGTCTTGGTCTGTCAACGAGGTGGCTGCATTAGGGAATCGCCCAGCGAGTCCTGTCATGGTCTGTCTACGAGGTGGCCGCATTGGAGAAGCGTCCAGCAAGTCCTGTCATGGTCTGTCTACGAGGTGGCTGCATTAGTGAAGCGTCCTGCGAGTCTGTCGTCTACGAGGTGGCTGCTTTGGGGAAGCGTCCAGCAAGTCCTGCCATGGTCTGTCTACGAAGTGGCTGCATTGGGGAAGCGTCCAGCGAGTCCTGCCATGCCCTGTCTACGAGGTGGCTGCATTAGGGCAGTGCCCAGCGAGACTGCCGTGGTCTTTTTACGAGGTGGCTGCATTGGGGAAGCGTCCAGCAAGTCCTGATATGGCCCGACTACGAGGTGGCTGCTTGGGAAAGCGTCCAGCGAGTCTTGACACAGTCTGTCTGCGAGATGGCTGCATATGGGAAGAGTCCAAGGGATATGGTGTTTCACTGAGATGGAAAACCCTTAAAGGTAACCCTGTTATTGGGCAGAGAAATAGACTAAAATGATTTTTCGGTTGCAGTCTATACCATAAACCTTTCACCTTACTGACCATTCGGACCTCAACTTTTCTTAAAACTGGTCTGAGACGGGATTCACTGGTCCAAATACAAATTTTAATAAAACGGGACTGGATTGCATTTTTATATTATTATGAACAAGACCTTGGCGTTTTTTTTTTAGAATTATGATGTAACAGTTTAATTAAAAAAGAAAACAAATCAAAAGTTCTTTTGGAAACTTAAAAAAAAAACTTATGGTCAAATAACCAATTGAAACATTCTGACAAATCTTGTTCGAACAATAATTAGTATTTTAGTCATTGATTACACAGAAAATAATGATATTGATACAACAAAGAGTTGGTAATTCAATAAACAGCCTTAATAATAAGCAGAAAGTGTTACCGTTTTAGAGAACAAAAGGAAAGGAGATGAGATCCTGGATAATCACAACGAGGAAACAAAGCGGCTGGACAGCAAAAAGTCCAGTGACCTGATAGTGCTGGGTTTGCCTTGGAAGAGCACAGACGATTACTTGAAGGCTTACTTCTCACAGTTTGGTGAAATCATGGCACAGGTACTCATTGCTACTCATTAAGATCACTGATTTGGGTTTCATGAAAAAAAAATTAAATTGGTCTTAAATTTTAGACCAAAAGGATTAAAATGGAGCTGTCCAGAGTTATTATTGATATCAAATGATTGTAATTTAGTTCTTCTAATAAAACTAATTACTGTTTTAAGTGAACTGCTTTTGCCGCAGGCTGCTTTAAATACACAATTTATGGAAATTAAACAAATTAGACAACAGCTTACTTTTGTTTGTACCATAAAATGTAGAAATAAAGTCTGATAGAAAACAAGCATCTAATCATAATTCTTAAAAACATGCACTGTTATGAAACGATCCACTGTCGCCGTAAAATGATTTCTCTCGGCCATTAACCACCCTTTTGGAATAAACCACTTTTCAAAGTTAGTACATTGGGGGAGGGAGGTATAGAGAAAAACTAATGCTATTTTATTTTACAGAATCCGATTATGGCAAGTCTAGATATAGCTCCCACTTATCGTAAGAAGATTCCAGCCATGGCCTGTTTATAAGGTGGCTGCATGGGGGAACATCAGAAGCATATGGTGTTTCTCGGCAACAGAAACCTTCCAAGCCGTAAAAGGTAACTCATGTTATTGCGAAGAATAATACACTAAAGTCAGTTACCTTACCTTACAAAATTCTTGAGACAAAGCCCTTAGTCACATTAATTTTACAGCTCACTTTCACTTCTGGATAAAAAATTGAGGTTAGTGGGTTGGGTAGGGAGAACAGGTAAATGGGGAAGCTAATGTTTTCTAAATTTCTGTTTTGAAGTTGAGACGGATAGCATTGGTGAGCTCCTGGCCTGATGACGGTCCACTTTCATAAGGTTAAAATGGAGAAAGCGATATCAGCATGTGAGATCTCAATAGTCCTTGCCTAATTGTGATACCATTGAAATTTAGGACCCTTTAAAGTAAGTTATTTGCCAGGGTAGAGGGTGAACAAGGAACTTAATTGTAATTTATTCTATAGATATTACAAATCTTTTGTCAATGCAAATTCAACAAACTTGACATTTTGTGCAAAGCCTTAGGAAAAATTGTTTTAAATTAGACTGTTTGGAAACTGTTGTCTAGCAACTAAATGTAGACATTTTTCTATTTAAAATTTATCAAAGGAAATTCATATAGCAGACATTTTAGAATCCAAAAGCTCTTTCAATTTGCCACAAACTTGAAGAAAAAACTCATGCAAAAAACTCATTTTCGTGGACAAAACACTTTTTAAGTTGTCGCAAACTTGCAAAAAAAAAAAAAAAAAAAAAAAAAAAAAAAAAACACTCCATAAGATTTTGACATCCTATCGACCAACTTTCAGATCTTCATCAGTTTCAATGTGACACACGTGGCGTTGTCACTGGTCTAGAATACTAAGAGCTACTATCCCCAACCTCGCCCTTGGTGCTGCCGTTGTGGTACTAAGAGACCATCGTACAGGTGAGCATGTATTTTCATCTGTCTATATTGTTCAGATCGTTAGGCTTTTTCGTGATTTATATTCCTTCCTATATCCCTCTTATTTTCTAGTCACTTTCTTTTTGTAGAATCTTGGCACTCTCCTTAATCATAATGTGGTTTTCTTGTTGTGTTATAGAAATAAAATAAAATAAAATAAAATAAAATAAAATAAAATAAAATAATCGTGTTAAGAACCAAGGCATCATGAAACAAAATTATGAAAATACTAGAGTTAACGGTGTGTACATACTAGTGACATGCATGTTCTTTGTTGCAAGAACTGCAAGCTTTCAATTACTTTTCATACTTTTGTGTTAACATGTTACATTTCATTTGTAGGCTACGAAAGGGCAGTTTTTCAGATAGAATGCCCGAACGCAGATACCATCAATCCTAGCCCAAATGTTCAAGATGTGAAACACTTAATGGCGCTAGCAACGAGCAACGAGCCCCTGTAGCTGTCATTGATGATCGGACGTCTTAGCGGTCTTGGTTTTCAAGGACACAGCTTGTCTGCAAAAAGAAAAAATAGAGAATGTGGAATGGTAATGGAGAGCGAAATATTGAATGAAATAGGAATACAATCTAATAATGTACTCAAGTCTTTTATTTATTGAGAATTTTTGCGCTTCATGGGTCACAGATATGAGTTGGGTATAATTGCATTTAGTAAGTTTTATTTTTTCACTCATGACAGTGAAACATTTTATTCCAATAGCTTAAGAGAAAAAGTGAAGTTCAGTATGATCTTTCATAATTCCACAAATGTTCAATTGAATAATATGAATTGTGGTTCTATGTGAAAATAGTCTGCCTCTACAGTTATTATTAAAATTTAAAATAGACTATCCAGTTGCTTTATCCACATTCTAAATGCAGATAGGTTTTCGCTCGCAAAACATTGGAATACCACCGCTTATGGTCGTCTGCGTTTTATTTCAATCTTAGTGATGTAGTCATTTTTCAAATTTGTGCTTTTGATGATGTGGAGTTGTTTGTCAGTATAGCATTTGAGAAGATCATAATCCGCACACTAACCTCAACTAACCCTCACATCTTTGTAAAATCCGACTTGATGTAAACGCTTTTACATGAAGCGGTTTTACATTGATAGCTTGTGCAAAATCTATAATGAAATATTTAACGTTTGAGAAAATATTTCATTATATTTTTGTACATAGTCTGCTCCTCATGAGGGATGGCTGGGTGCACACAGCCATCTCTCAAGAATGAGGATCGCACATTACTAATATTATGATTTTCTCAAGTGTTATAGTTGACAAACATATCCAATTCATCATATATACACCTTTTTTTCTCCGGACCCAAAAATTCATATTGAAATTTGCATGGACGGCCATACAGTGTAATGTGAAATATGTCGAAGCAAGCTTGCTTTATTTTTTACTTGTATCATACAGGTAGTTGCGATTTCAGGACAAAATTACAAACAGTTATGTCAAAATTTAATTTCAATCATTAAGGTTTCTGGGTAATAATCATATTACCCGAACTTTTATATATTTTATCATGAGAGAGAACTATATCCAAGTTCTGATGTATGCTTTCAGTTGTAAAAGGATCGAGTTACTTTATTTATGACTTTATCTCCCTAGATGAAGTTAAAATATGCCTTAGTTTAATTGTGTTAAGACTCTAGAAAATGTCTGAATTGTCTTTAGTACCTCTTTCAGTAGGGATTACATGTACTTTGGTAAATTCTTGTGCTTCATTTTGTGTACCAGTATAGTGTATATAGAGAATAGTTTGTAGTCACGAGAAAAAGTTTATTCAGTTGCACCGTGCTGTCTAAAACGGGACGATATTTATGAACTGTAATGCGCCGTGCCAATAGAAAATCTGAAGTCGTCATGTTTTATACTGACGTATCCGGGCGTGGGCATTTTCCCGGCATTCCCCACGAAGGGTTTAGACGGGTTTTTCCCCACGGCCCGAGAGCATTGATCTACCATATATCGATTCATTGCGTTTACGTGATTAACTCGAGTACTTTTGAAATTGAATGTTACTGTATATAATAGTTGAATAAAACTATATTTTCTAATTTTTCTTTTTGTTAAAAAACAGAAGGCGTGCACAGATGGAAAAATAGTAAAGTTAAGTTAATAATTAAGTTTTTTCGTTTTCTCACATTTTAATTAATTTCAGACTGCATTTTAATTTGCAACCTCCATCACGAAGCGCTAAGGAGGACACGTTTTCCGGACATCGAGATCCATATATATGAAATCTAATTGTTCTCTGGGCTCTATTCATTCCGACCAATGAGAAACCCGCAAACGGGCTCCATCCCCAAGTGTGTATATTCCTTTTGAGACAAAATTTCTTAGGTTTTCCAGCTGTTACTTAAAAAAATGTTGTTTTGGAGAGCAAACAGTGCCCTTTTGTACGGTGTAGAACTATAATTTATATAGTTAGTCAAAATTCTAATTTCAAGAGGGGAATATTGGTGTGATATATTTTTCAGAAACCGAAGGGGGGAGGGGGGGGGGTCAGGAGTCGTTGTTGAAATCATTCGCAAAGAATGGCGAATCTATATGATTTAGAGGATTAATTGATAAAACTTATTTTTGTGAGCTCTTGATTATAGTAGGTTATTTTGCCATTTATTTGCAATATAATAAAGCCTACAGAGCTTCACTACCCTGTACATAAAAATATGGAAGAAAACGTAACGGCTACGCCCGCCGTCGGTGTGACTGAAATACGCAATACACCGCAATACAGCGCAACACAGTGCAATACACTTCAAAAATCAAATCCAGTTGCAATTACACAAAAGAAATGACCATTCCCAGCAAAGCAGGGTGATATAAAAACAACCTTTATTGCTAGGTAAGTAATATCATTGATATAACTTAACATATCAGCAAGCCTTTTATATTGTCCGGTTGGCAGCCATGTTGGTGAGTGGCTCTTCTTGGATATATTACTGGCCAAGAGGAGCTACTCGCCAACATGGCAACTGACCAAACAATGAAAAAATTGTCAAGTTGTATCAGCAATATTAATTACTATGTACTATATTTTGCTTTTATATCGCCCTATTTTATTTGAGATTACCCTTTCCTGTGTTTACTTGCAACTGGACTTGTGTTATCAAGTGTATTGCACTGTGTTGCGCTGTATTGCAGTGTATTGCGCATTTCAGTCACACGCTACGCGCTATCAAGAACTGGTGTACCAATGAGATAAGATTAGGAAAGAATTTACTCAATTAATTATAAAAATCGGAAATATTTTTTCTTTGGAGCAAAGTTTGTTGAATGCAAAGGTAAATGTAAAAGCAATACAATTAATATTAAGAATTGGGGTTTAAAAACAAATTAAAATGCATCACCGCACTCGGATGAAAACAGTGATTATGCATCTACGGTAGCTTACATTAGACATCTTAGCTTCTTGTGCGGCACATGCTTTTTTCAAACAGTAGGACTGAAAGGAATTGTTTGAAAAAAATATTTCTAGCCTTCAAACAATCCCACAGATTGCAGATAATTGGGAAACAACACAAAAAAAAAAGTGGTTTGAAATTGTTTATTAAATGCCTTTTCTTTATTTACATAGCAAACAAATATTCCATATGAAGAAATTTTAACAAAAATTTTCTAGGAGATTGATTTCTTTTTGGCCAACCACTACACCGAGGACATGACGTTAACATTATTAATGCATATAAATATTTACATATTTACACATATTTTTCCAGTCTCAAATAAATTCTCAGGTTAAAGAAATGGACCACGGTGGCTGATCCATACAAAACTTGAGTGACTACAGACAAAAAATAGCAACAAATGACTTAAAATCTTTCATTCTGAATGTAAATTCTCTTCCCCAATCAATAATGTCCATCAACGATAAGACTTAAGTCAGTTACAATATGTTAAAATGGAGACAGCAGAATAAATGCATTTCATTTTTGGTGAGTGTTGAGATTAACTGGACTGGGTTTGTTTATTGTCTTTGAATATTGTGAAGAATTATGCACTTATGTGTTGAGGCTGGTTTATTTTTCTTTCCACTCCGGCAATGTATTTATCATGGATTCCAAGGGACCTGAAAGAGAGAAAGCACAGATTATAAGCATACTTTTCAACATGAAATATGTTTACAAATTGCAGTATCTTCATCAAGAGTTTCTGACTTTCAGAAATTATGCATGTTTTGTGCATTTATGATTATTCTTTTGTTAGTAAACGTCTTTTTATGGTTAATAAACAAGAGATCTGTGCCTTTTGGAAACTACAATTTTGTCACCCATAAATGTGCAATAGTTGTAATGTACACTTCAGAAAATTTTCTTTGGTGGAAAAAAAGCAGAGTGGGAAGTTTTATCACTGAAGTTACATGTAAAACAACCTACCTTAGGTCATCTAATTTTTTCTTCTTTATTTCATCTAACTTTTGCCTTCTTTGTCTGGCCTCCTCGTCCAGTTTCACACCTTCCTCAAAGAAAGCGTTTCTTGCATTTATCTTCTCTTCCTCCTTCTCTCTGATCTGCAGCCGTACGTCGTCGGCATGTCTGTACCTTTTCTTCATGCCTTCAACCTCCAGGCGCTTCTCCTTCTCCACAAGTTCTTTTTGTGCTCTGAAATCAAAGAAGTTTACAAATATAATAGAGAAACATAAACATGCCTAAACTTTTCTATCATCATTGTCCGTTGATTGAAATGTCTAGGTCAATCATGGTTTTGCATGAGCAAGCATAAATTAGTAAAACTTTTTTTCGTATTTCATAATGTTATATGCAAAGAAGTGCAATGGTTTGTATATCAGATTTAAAAATTATGAAATATTTCCTTTGTGAGTAAGCTTCACATTGTGTTACGCTGCAGGATAATGTGTGGTGTGTGATATGCTGACAAATGAAAAATCACAGAAATATTCATGATTGTTCTGTTATATTACCTAAGGACTCTCTCAAACTCTGCCCTCTCCCTCTGTGCCTGAACTGCCAAGAAGTGCTCTTTCTGGTCCATCTGCTTGGCCCGCGCTACCTTCAGCATAGTCTCCGTTTCAACTTTCTTGCGTTGCTCCATGGCTTCCTTGGCACGCCACTCACGCTCCGCTTGTTCTTGTGCACGCTTTGCACGAAGAGCATCTCTTTCTGCCTGCTCATCCCTTGCACGTTCTTGCAAGGCACGCATTCTTGCAGTTTCCTTTTCCTTCTCAATACGTATTCTTTCCTGTTCTCTCTCAAAAGCTGCTTCTCTTTCCTGGAAATGATATTCCACAGTTCAGTCTACAAATGAGCACTTATTTCCACATCTTAATAAACAGTAAATTACTTAATTCATAATTTACACTTCATGGGTTAATCCTATTGCATTACTATTTAAAACCCCAAATATTGGACAGTTAGTTAGTCACAAGCAATTACTTCATTCACATAAGATTTATAGGTTTAAAGTTAATAACATAATCAATTTTTAGTTTTATAAAAAAAAAAAAAAAAACCTGCTGTATATGCTACCTGTTTTCTTAAATATTTTCAATTTTAATTTTTCAAAAAGAGTAAGGAAACTTACCGCTTTCTGTTTCTGGTATTCCACAACTTTGAGTTCTGCCAATTTCTCTTGCTCTGCTTGTAGTTCTTTCCTCTGCAGCATATCTGCATTAGCGCGATTCAGCTCTTCCTATAATGAAATACAGCACACCTTATGACATAGGTTTATGTATAAGCATACTGTCCAACAAAGGCTTTCATTATTTTCAATTTCTAAATAATTTTCAATTTCTAATTATCAATAAATAAGAATGATATCATCATTCATTGGAGAAAAAAGAAATGAAAGCACCAATGCTTAGTATTTCAATTCCAATTCCAATTCAAATAGATGCAAAATTAAGACACTTCTATTTAAAAAATAAATAAATAAATAAAATAAAATAAAAAAGTTTGAAAAAGCAGGATATCTACTATTCAATCAAAGTGTGTGTACTCTGAAAACAGAATCATTTCAATTTATCATCCACAATCTTCATTCCAGCAGATGAAACCCACCCTCAATGCTGCTGCCTCGGCGTGTTTCTTTTCCAGCTTCTGTTCATCCTCCTCCATCAGCTTTCTGAGATATTTTTGCATTTGGATGTTTTCTTGATCTTTCCTCTCAAGCTCAAATAGACGCTCTTGGTCATTATCCTGAAAAAACAACAACGTAGTAAGGGGTTAAAAATAATTAGAAAAAGAAAAAAATCAGTGTAGAATAAGTATGAGCTCACGTTTATATCATAAAATGGAAAATGTTATTATAGGTAAAATCAGGTCTTAATTCTAAACTAACATTCTTGTTTTGTAGTGACATCATAAATCTTTAACATGTCATACTATTGGCATAGAAATCATTATTTATCTATATAAAAATACAAACATCTATCCATGTATTTTCCAGTAGAAAAAGAAAGTCAATCCAACAATACCTGAATTTGTTCCAAAACCTTAGCAGCTCCCAGCAGCTTCTCTTCTTTTCTTCTTTTCTCAATTTCCTCCTGCATGGCAATGGCATTGACACGCTCTACTTCCATCATCAGGTCCAAGCGTTTCTCTTCCTCCTCCATCTCCGTCTTGATGTGGCCCTTCTCCAGGACCTGGGCATCACGTATGGCATGACACTTGGCATTCAGTATGAGCTGGAAATAAAGAACATGACACTTGGCATTCAGTATGAGCTGGAAATAAAGAACATGACACTTGGCATTCAGTATGAGCTGGAAATAAAGAACATGACACTTGGCATTCAGTATGAGCTGGAAATAAAGAACATGACACTTGGCATTCAGTATGAGCTGGAAATAAAGAACATGACACTTGGCATTCAGTATGAGCTGGAAAGAAAGAACATGACACTTGGCATTCAGTATGAGCTGGAAATAGAGAACATGACACTTGGCATTCAGTATGAGCTGGAAATAAAGAACATGACACTTGGCATTCAGTATGAGCTGGAAATTGATATCATATCTTATTACAACCTGCCAAAATGTATACATTTTATGAGCTTTTTGGCCATTATTGATCTATTAGATTTTAATATGCAATTTTGAATCTCGGGGATTTTTTTGAAACAAAAAGGGTATTACATTTGACATTGAAATGAATTGGAACTAATATAAATTATTTCTGTTCTGTTTTTTCAAGAGCTACATTTATACTTGTGGCATACACTGGTAGTTTATACACATCCAACTAAAACTGATGTATGTGAGATGGGTAATGAGGTGTGTGTGTGTGTGTGTGTGTGTGTGTGTGTGTGATGTAGAAATAAAATACCTCATTCAGATGTTTGATTTCATCTTCCTGCTCCTGCCTCTGTAAGTTAGCCTTCTCAAGCAGGTGTTCTGCTTTCTCTTTGGCCTCCTGCTCCAAGTCATTCAGCTTGCCATTCTTCTGCCTGTTGATGTCCATTGTCTTCATCATCTGCTTCCTGGCAGTGGCCTCCTCCTGCAAACAGACAAACATTTATGAATTAAATAGACTTGATGAATGAAAAATGTGTAAAATTAAAATAGAAATAGTAGGACACAAAACTAGCAATGGAGTTAAATTTAGAACCACTCCACCTAGTAAGTCTAAGTCAAGCAAACAAACCAATACTAATTTAACATTAACATATGAGCAGCTACTCAGTACAGTGACCTCTAACAACTATAAATGCATCTAGTCAGATTTCAAAAGACCAAATCACTAAAGCTAATAGATGCTATTGTCAATAAGCATTATAAATTACCTGAGCCATCTCTTTTTCCCTCTTAATTCTTTCCAGCTCGGCCATCTTTTGTTCTTGTGTCATAACAATGGAAGCATTTTTGATGCGGTTGAAATCATAGCCCTCTAAAATGATTGATACACCAGATGGATCTTCTTTTGGAACTCTGCAAGAAGATGGATTTTACATTCTAACATTGTTTCATCATTTTCAACTTCAGAGATTTGCTTGGTTTATGCTACCATAAATCCTCCCCCCCCCCTCAAAAAAAAAAAAAAAAAAAAAAAAAAAAGAAAAAAAAAAAGAAAAAAAAATTAAAATGCAGAATCCATGAATTGATTTCAAGTGAGCAGATAATGTCCATAAACTTGTCACAAACTTTTCACTTATCTGGCTGCACAAAATGTGCCACAGCCACATTGTTGTGCCAAATCAACTAATGACTCCTTTACCAAAATACTTTTGAATATTGTCTCTAAAACTGAAGCTTGACAAACCGTTGAAAATAAATTTGAAATGGCATACTAACATTAAATTTCTGATAAGATCCTTTGTGATAACTTGGACAGTCTCCTTCTTGTTCTTCCCACTGCTCTTCTTCTTGGCACTTCTTGGTTCGCTTTCTTGAAATAAATAGTCATTCCCATCGCTGTATCCTTTTAGATCTCTCTGAGCGGCTTTGTTTGGTGTACCAAATAAACTTTCATCAACCTGAGAAGTGTAACTCACGACTCGGTAATTTTTTGTCTTTGCCCTTCGGGATGCTGATGAAGCACTGCTGTGCGTAGCTGCACTGATGGCACTGCCAGGCTGAAAGAAAGGGTTGATAATCAGATTATTTTATACGTGAAAACCAAATTATACGGCTTTTGATCAAGCATAATATGCATGGATTTTAATAAAATGAATGTACATACTGTTTCACATTATATAATACAGTACTCTGGTACATTTTTTTCTCCTACCTTTCTTGTTATCATATTTTTCCGTCACTTAATATAATCATAAAATATAATAAAAAATAAAATAACTAACGGATTTGCTATGGTAGATGACATTTTAAGTAATAAACGAATAATTATTTCTTTAACAAATGACTAATTCGAAGAAATGGTACAAAATGCAACACGTACTTATATGTTCTCCTCACTGAATCAGATCTATCACCATGAAAATAGTACAACATTTTCAAATATTTCTCTCACAATTGATGTAATTAATCAATGTGCACGAGAAGAACATAACTCCTTTACTCACCATTATGTTGTAGATCTTACGATGTCTTTAATTTTTCTACAAATTCCTATTTTTACAAACGCAGTCTTTCCCCACTGTCAGCTCACAACACTACAATGTCGGATATTTACGTACAGTCGTCAAGGAGACCCAAAGCGACACCTATCGTTTAAAGTGGAGCATATGCGGAGTGATTTTCTCAGTTTAGCAAATCAACAAAATTACAAACAAATTCGGATAGAAATATTTCATAAAGCAAATAATTTGTATGCATGCGCTACATTATCTCAGTAACCATACACAAAATCAACATTAATTATATTTTTTTCAAAGAGAGTTTTGTTTAACAGAGCGGATAAAGAGAACCAGAAACGTTGTTAGTGGGTCAACTTCCGGTTGTATAACACATGGGTGATTTTCCAGTGTAATTTATTGACACTGGTCGAACCCACTGGAAATATGTCAGCTACAAGTTTCACAAAACTTACCAAGCATTTGCATTTGAGGCACATCAAGCGTAAGTGTTTTTTTTTCACAGCACATTTTAATGTCGTTTTATTTTTCGTCTCAAACGTTATATTTTCACAGCTGATGTTTATTCTTTTGATCATTGATGGTTATCATTCAATGTCTACGATATTTTACCTCTTAAAGCCCAAGGGTAATATTCTCGACCTCTCTCTGTCTCTCTCTCTTTCTTTGGCTGACGCGCACGTAGTGCACCGTAGCATACACACGAAGGCATTTCATCCTTATACGTGTCTGTTTCTAAATTGGCGTAAGGAACATCATTGGTGAGTCAACCTTTCAGATCAGTCATATCTTGCTGCAACATACATTATTATTTTTAACATTTTTCATTGTTAATTTATTTTATTGTCTCTTCTTTGAAGGCTGTTACTGCAGTTCAACGTCAAAGCTAACAAATTCAGAAGTGAGAGAAAAACGAAATGCTCTGTTTGATGAGGAAAGAAAAAGGCAGCTTTCTCTGATAACAAGGATAGAAAAGATACGTGTAGAACATATAGGACCTCCTGAGAACTGTACACTGATTATGAATAAAGGACTGTCAACCCCATTTAACTGTGCAGCACGTATGTATTATGATTTTAAGTTAGACGTGTATATTCACAAAAATAAGAAATTGGAAATTTGATTTTTCTTTGTGATAACCCACGTAAAGAGACCCCAGGCCCCCGTCAAAATTTGGCAGGTAATTTTTTCTAGCCTTTTTCTCACAACCCAAAATCATGTATTGAAATATTTCTGACCAGAAGAAATTTTTTCTCTACAATAAACATTTTCGAAATCAATTCCAGACATAGCTGAATATTTAACAGTGCGTTCTGCAGTTGCGCTTGTAAACAACCAGCCATGGGACATGCATAGACCACTTACGGAAGATTGTGAACTTAAGTTTGTTCATTACAGAGAAAATGATCCATATCATGCTAATAAGGTAGGTGAGAGTCTGAAAATCATGCAAATAATATGATAAGGAATATGTGATTGAATACAGATATTTGCATATTATTAGTGATCAGTATGAAAGAAAAATCTGAAAATAGGGATCAGCATTATTTTTAATAAAGACTGTAGAAAATGATATACTGTTTATGTTTAGATGTTGAAATAAATATTAAGACTGCACCTGATCATAATGTGGATAGTGTACTATTGTAACTTGTTACTGTATTATTTCCAACATGTTGAAAAAACTTATTTCTAAAGTTTTGTTGGTCATCATTTTGTGATAATTTCAGGCTTACTGGAAATCATGCTCTTTCATCTTGGGTCATATTCTTGAGGTTGCTTTTCAAGACCAGTATTATACAGAACTTTGTAGTTTTCCTCCACCATATGGTGAGTGATAGACATTAATAAGAATATCTGGATTAGTGTGTGTGTGTGTGTGTGTGTTTTACTTGTTCTAAGAAACATTTTTTAGCTCAGGAGAAAAGAAAATTATTTGGTTGCTTTTAATAATATTAATACACCCATTGATAATAATAATTGGTTCATACTGTCACATTTTGTTGGTTTTGTAAGTCATTAGATTTTTTTTGTTTATGAGTTTTTATTTCTTAAATATTTTTGAAAAATTCCAGTACCCAGTGGGAGCTTTGTCTATGATGTGAAAATCCCTATTCCAAATTGGCAGCCAAGTCATGTAAGATAATTTCTATAGGTTTTCATTTCAGAATATAAAATTGGTACCAAAAACATAGAAGTAGATATGGAAACGTGTACAAAATAGTATTATTGGATAAAAATAGAATTAAATTTGTTTTGGAATAATTATTTTAAGAGAATGGATAAGAACAAGTGTATATTTTGAAATCTAGGAAGAACTTCAGTGTATGGGACAGATTGGAGCAAAACTTGCTGGAAAAGATTGGAAGTTTGAATGTTTAGATATTGATGAAACTCTTGCCCTGAAAATGTTTGAAGATAACAGGTAAGCCATGTAACATAAGGTCAGTTTCAAAGGGGAAATTTTTTTATCTAAGAAAACAAACTTCTTGAAATTATAATATGGTTCTTATAGTGTTCTGTAAATCAATTGAATTTGAATTATTTATCGTTTTACTTCAAAGTGAAAATCTAGTCCAAACATGGGGTCATCTCTTCCTTTTTTTGTTTTAGCCAATATAAGTTATGATAAAAGTTAAAGAAAATTTGTTTTGTTAAAAATGATAAATTTGCAGTAATATTTTAATATTCACATTTTCCCAAGTTAAACTAAATCCTATAATACCTTTTCTTGAAAAAAAATTGTTAGCTGAATCAGACGTGATTTGAGAAATTGATTCATCGAATTATTGACATTATTCAGGTTTAAGACACAACAGATCCCCAACATGGCAGCTCAGAACAAGGGTGGCAAGATCCGAGTGTACAGGATGGGCGACCACCTGGACATCAGTAATGGACCTTTGATTTGCAGGACCTCACAGATTGGGAGATTTGACATAACAGCTGTGAGTATCCTGATCATTGCCTTGGTGGAAAACTTTTAAGAATGTGGGACTAGTGTTGAACTATGTAGAAAAAGGCCACTGGATCCAGAAAGCATTGGGGTTGTTAGTGGCATGTCTGGAAATTACAAAGGATGTCACTGTGGTTACACAGTTTGTTGGTATGATTTTTATAGAGCTTTTTACTCTCAAAAGTACCCAGACTGGAAAAAGAGCTGGAGAACAAATTTGTTAAAATATTGTGTAAAGCTAGAAATACAAAGGGTTCAGTCACTTTCAGAGATGTAAATAGAAATAGAATTATGTTGTTCATGAACAAACTTTTAAGTATATTCTCAATTTTCTACTACAAGTATGTGATATATACCTTATTATCAATAATATCTTACCATAATGTCAGATGCTGGGTCTACTTCAAAAGAAAAAAAATCTTCACTAGTTCACAAGCAAAGGGACCAAATATGAACTTGCTCCTCAGTATAAATTGACGAAAGAGGTCAATATCACACACTGATATTGGATATCTTGGTTAAACCGTAATGCATTCTCAGTAAGTTTTCTTTCTTTTTCTGCAGTTTCACCCCATATCAAGCCCAGACTTTGGTGAACTGACAAGAGTGCAGGGTCTCTCAGTGCCATCACAGGTCTTGGTAAGTCAAATTCACCACCTCATAATGTTGGCTTGGTTGTTTTGTCACTGTGTTTTCAAATTTTTTATTGCCTCACCTAAAACATCACATATTCAATATGTTGCCGTATCATGTATACTGTTACATCATGTATCCCAGAGGGCCATGTGTAAGAAAGGTATATGCACTTAGCATGCTTTACCCATTAAGTTTATTATTTTTGTTATTGTTGTTGTAACAACATAACAACATGTTGTTGTAATAACATGAACAACACTGACACCACCAGAGTACGGTTTTATTGCATGTGATCACAGCGGCTTCTTAAACACAGTCAGCCACATTTGTCACATACAACACAGTATCGCATTCAGTTCACTGTCACCCCTTTATACTGACACATATACCACCTTCTTTGTAACCGTTTTAAATTGGGCTTGGTTGTATTCAGGGCTTGACACAAACTTTTTTCGATACTGGCCTGAGATATCAGTAAATATTGAAAGGATGATTTGACACATGACATTTTACTTACTTTTTGGGCCAGTGACCTCAGTGATTCAATGGCCCTAGGTTGGTTTTCAGTGGCCCAGGGTCAAGCCCTGGTATTACATATTAAAGAGTGATCAGAATGCAAACAACAATAGTTTTCCTTCTGCTGGTGTTTGGAGGGCCATCTACCAGCCGGAACCTCCAGAAACACGACATTGTATCAGCTTCTGATGGAGAAAACTTCATTGTTTTAGGCATATACCAAACTTGGTAACCTCTTTGTCATTGATAGTAAGATTGTAAAGTGTAAGTCTGATTTGATCCGTGTAGCATTACAAGGTAATATTTTAGGGTCCTCAGATTCACAAATTTTCATTTCAGATCAATCACTGGACTTTTGATTTCCTGGCCAAACGTGCAGAAAAATATGTGAGTATAACTTTTTGAGAAAAAGAAAAAGCCGATAAAATATATATTTTTACTTTTTATTTGTTTTTAGCAGAGTGTCAGAGGTAACCAAACCTTATTTCCTATATTTGACAAAAGGACTATTTATATTTCAGAATGAACATGCTTCTTTGCCAGCAATGAGAGAGCCACCACCAGTCAAGGAAGAGGTGCAAGAAGAGGAGAAGGGATATTTTTGGCGTTTATAGAGCTTGAACAAACACTAGAGGGTTAGAAAAGGAGTACAACAGAGAGAAGTGTATCAGTTTTGATAACTTAACAGTAAATGTGGCAATCAAACCCAGGGTCAGGAATTTAATAAAAGGTGTTTTTCGAAAGTGAAACTGTGGATTTTTCAGTATAATTTGCTGAGGGTTTAGGGACATTTTATCCTGGATTTTACAATGAGACAATTTCATTCATGAAAGTTTGTGACAGTTGGAATCCCAAACCAAGTGCTTGTTATGCGCTTATTGTTGCCAGAGGTTGGACCTTTTCAGAGACAGTGGTTGCTTCTGCTGAACTCCAAGACCCCTGGCTGCTCTTCCAGCATATGGCAAAATGTCAATAAGTATATTGAGAAGAGGGTCTTGCTAACAGATGTGAAAGAACATGGGGTGAAAAAAAATGAGTGGGAGAATCTTTTAAGTCAATTCATACCGAGGTGCAAAGAAAGCACAGTTTTTAAGAGAAAATTTAATGCTGAAGGAAAGGACTGAAAAAATATGAAATAGTTTTTTTTTTCACTGATGAAAAAAAAAAGGATGCAGATGGTTTGAAAGTTTTGATTAGGTTATGGTGAAAAAAATGAGAGCCTCGGTTAAATTTATATTGCTTTTTCAAGTTTCTGACACCCCAAATAATATCAAGGATATGATTATATAAGTTAATATTATTTTATTGAATTTAAAAGTAATTAAATTAACAATCAATTATATGAAAGATATGATGAATGCATAGCTACTTCACTGACATACCACTAACAAAATCTAGTGGTAATTATTAAATTTCAAATAATTCACTTATGCTAGTTTCTAATATTTACTGCAAAAAATAACATTGGAACAGTTTCTATAAAAGTCGTACCTACAGATGTGGATCAGTTGCTCTTTGGAACTTGCATACATATTCATTTATTTATTTTTATTTTTTTTCTTTTGGGGGGGGGGGGGGGGAGGGGGAGGGGTAAAAGAAAAAGATATTTGCGCACATAACTGGTTTTATATGAAGCTTGAGAGAAGGTACCATGCTGCTAGGCATTTGGCAGAAACACAACTCTGAGAAGTTATATTAGTGAGGCTAGCATTGAGGGTTTGCATCCTCCCAAGAATGGGGACTGGGGCAAATTTAAAGATACATTTAAAGTATAAATTGTAAAAATAGCAATAGACATTGTTTCATATTACCTGAAGTGATATTTGAACTGATATTTTGTACTTACTTTCTGTGCTGTATGGAACCGGAGCTAAGAAGTAGGTCAGTCAGTTTAGGACCAAAATTATAAGGTGCAGTCTTTAAGCTCTTTTATGGTTGAGCAAATTGGTAATTTTGTTCCTCCCTTAGCATGTCTAATTTATTCGAGTCGTAGAAGAAACCAGTAGAAGCGGTTTGTATGTACTACTGTGAAACCACACTTACTTTACATGTAACCTTGAGGAGAATGTATTTTTATGATAAAAAATGAAATCCCACAGACACTGCAAGTCATTGGGAATTACAAGGTGGTGTTAGAGGTTTATTATTATGAATTATGTCAAAGAGAAAAAATGAATCTCTAGAAGTATTTGAGAATTTTTTGCAAAAGTTGGACATTGTTAAATGGAATAACAGAGACATTTGACATGCTGTTCCTTATATTGGAACTTAGTACAAGAGACTCGGTGCTTGTACTCATATAAATAGGGTCTTGAACTCTAAGATTATGTAACAGAGATGAAAGTCTTCTGTGTTTATGCAGATATTTGGGCGTATTTATGCCCCGAGGTCTATTATATACCTTGGTGGGGTTGTGAATCTTCAGTACTTGAATTTTCATAATTTTTTCAAGGTCCACTTTCAACCCTACACAAACTTATTTTGAAAGGTAAATGTATTTTAGAGGGTCCTTTATGTATATTAAGTGTGAGGAAAAGGGACTTGGGAAGGAAATGGTTGCTGTTCCATTAAATCCAATGGGACGTCATTTTTTGACAGCAGGGATATAATGCAATTATTTTTATTCTACGTGAGACTTTTTAAAATGAATTAAGGCCTCGAAAGCTCAGAATAAAAATGACTAATGTAAACAGTATTATAATGTGTTTTTCAGTCTTAAACTTTGGAACTGGGAATTGAAATAAATCAAACAACATTTTTCTACAAGGCAATTGATGTGCATTTAGAAAAACCGTACTTGGCCCAGTTCAAGGTTTCAGTGCATTGCCATTTCATTTCCTGGAGCAGTAAAAAAAATAGAGCTACCAGAGGTAATGATTCCTATTTACTAAAGAAAGCAAACAACATGCCTGGTAAAAAGTATACTACACCTTCCAGATGATCAGTAAATATATGCCACTAGTTTTGATGAAGTAACTTTTAAATGAAGCAAAAAATCTCAATCCACTCCCCCCCCCCCCCTTCCTGATGAGCAGTAAATATATACCACTTATTTTGATTTACTTTTAAGTGAGGCAAGAAATCTCATTCCACTTTTCCTACATTACACTATGTTAAACATCTAAACAGGAATATTAGAAAAGGTGACCAAGACATTGCAACATAGCCAGATTGAGTGAAAAAAAAATGCCCTTTTGTAAGTCCTGTCATGAGGGCTACTAAGGACAATGACATGTTTACCATGTTTTCACCTTCATTAAGTAAATATACATCTGGAGCTCGGCTCTAGATTGCATTTCCATAAGAAGTTGAACTTAGACATGACCCTCACATAACACATCAATGTGTTCAAAACATTTTGTTTTATTAACATAAAACTCAACAATCTCATAACCTCAATTTGATAGAAGTAGGCAAGGCTTCCAGCAGAATATTCATTTCCCTACATTACATGCATATAAAGCAGGGCTCATAGCCCAGTTGCCAATTATAAAACTAAAACTCTTCATCTGATTTTGATATTATACTGTTTTTTTTATCATTCGTCAGTTTGCCCCAATCACGAAGTAATATCGAAAGCTGATAATCTGATGACACTCCTCAGGTACAGGAATACCTGAAACATATTTTCTAGTAATAGCATCTTAGATGACACAAAAAAAAAAAAAATTAGAATTACAAAAAGTTTTAACCCTATTGTTTGACAAAAAAAAGCATTGTAACTTGATATAATGTACATAACTGATGTTGAAAACTGATCATTCTAATTATGTATCAATTACTTTCAGTTGTTATACCTTGGTATTCATTTGTACATTATTTCTTGATTTAAGAGACAAGTGAAGAAGTGAACATAATTCTATCAAAGAATCAGTAAATCTAAATGAATTAATAGTGTCTAACAATTACCTTTACCACAACATAGCATACTAGTAATACTGAATCTGATTCATTCAAATATCACTTTTTTTCAAAGGAGAAATCTGTCAAGTTCTTCAACTCTTTTAGAATTTTTTCATGTTTTTGCTTTTCTATTTGTGTTTTCCACAACTTGGAGTATGCAAATCTTAGTTTTCCATTTTTATTGGGATTTCTTGCACAAAAACGATAATCATGACTAAAAATCTGATTTAAACCTTCAGCCACTGAAACTCCCTGTAAAACTTTTTCTTTATCCAACAAACTTAGTGCCTGCTGCTCAATTTCCATTCTACCTTGCCTGGACTTAAACACGCTACAACGGATATCTAAATATCTATGCACTAGAGTTTCATACTTTGCCAGCTCTTTTAGTTTCTGCCCTTCTTCGTATGTCGCTTGTGCCTCTACCCTTTGTAGCTCGTCCATCATGATCTCCTTCATGCGTCTACGGTGACCCTCAACTTGTAATACTTCTTTAAAATCAACATCTGCAATACTCTTAAATTTCTCCGTCTCCTGCCTCTTCTCAAATTCTCCAAGGTCAGCTGAATATTGGATCTTTGTCTTCTCCAACTCGTTCTGATATTTCTCTTGCGTTGAGGCGACTAACTCAAGAAGTTTTTCCCTGTCCTTTTGTCTCGTTCTCTTTTCACCTTCCTGCATTGCTGTAAGAGAAGCAAGATTGGCATTATGTATGGATTTTACAGTACAATATTGGCCCACCTAATTTTTCTCTTCTTTTTCTTTGACATCCATGGGTACAAACAGTTTCTATGCCTGATCCCATATTTTGACGCTTTCACACAACCTATTCTCTCCTACTGTAAAAGTTTCATAAAGATTTTCTTTGACTATATCACATTCAAATAAAATTTTCCGTACAATCTCATGCAGAAATTGCCCACATGCAATTAAGGCATTGATTACATAATTTTTTTTTTTTAAACAAGAATGTAATTATTTTTCCAAAAGCAACACTTTATTCAAGCATAATATTTGAATAAGATCATTAGCCGATTCACATATCAAATGAAGTAAGGAAAATGACAAAACTTTAAAAAAATAAAATGCTGAACTATGAGATAGGTTTTAAATTTGTGAATTACTTTGTACTGCCACATGGAGTATTATTAATAAAATATTTTTTTTACAAAATATATATCCACTTCAAAGAAATTGTGGAAGACCAAAACAAAACAAAACAAAAAATTAATGAAGTATATTGGGGGAAAAAAATAACATGGTGTTAAGTAGAACTGGGGAGAAAGAGAGCAGATGCAGCATGTGAAATATGGGGAGAGGCCTGAGCGACAGCTGCAGACAAAATTGATTAGAGAAGTTCCATTGCCATGGGTACCAAATTTCTCTAAGACTGGGTTCCCCTAAAGCTATCACACTAGCAGGATATATCCATCTCCGAGGGGATTCTCACTAAATTGCATTCTGTTTACCTGTCATACCCACTGAAGCTGCTAGGGGGGTAATAAACTTTCATGCGCACTTAAACTGAATACAATTTAGCGAGAATCCCCTCAAAGATAGATCGATCTGGCTTGTACGATAGTGTTATGGGAAAGGTCCCTAAGCTCTTGACACTACCCAGATCATGTGTTTACTGACCAATCAGTATCAGGCTCAGCAGTGGCACAGCAAACTGCAGCACCATGTCTATCATCTGACTGCTGACCGGGCGGTTGGGATTATTGCTGAAGCCTGGGTTGTTCAAATCGTTGTTTGCCACGATATTTACATCCGGTGGAATGTTGAACTCTTGGCTCCCTCTCCTGCCTTCTGCAGGGCCAGCAGTTATATTCCCCATAGTTTTTTTATTGCCCAGCCCTATGATAATAATAATAATAATAATAATAATAATAATAATAATAATAGCCTTTTAAAACATTAATTTATCAATAGTATAGAATACATATATTGCAATATTTTCAACAGTTTCAGATAGGATATATAGAGTGGAAGAAAATTCTTGAAATCCAGGGAAAATTTTGGCGTATACTGGTAAATTATATACTAGGTGATACATGTAGGTGATGCTACACTTGTGTCAACTGATCAACTAAGAACTTCGTGACAAATTTTTGTGGAACTGGTGTACGTACTACTCACGTACAGTAGATTTTTTTTTTTTCATTTATAAGAATAAATGCATAATTGTATCTAAAGTTCCTTCTAAAACTTGATCAATAACTTGAGTAAAATTATACACACACACACACAAACATTTGAGGTTCAGTATTTTAAACAGAACGTTGAAATGACATGTATTTTTTAAATTAAAAAATAAAATTATATTGCTGTTGTTCTGGACCCCCCCCTTCAAATAATCCTGGGTCCGCCCCTGTAATTGTCATGATTTCAGCACCACGAGACGGTATGTTTCAGTAAAGCAGACGGTTAATGCAACACTTCACAAAGAACGTCTCAGAAGCTACATGTACATGTAGTGTAGTAATTGGGGAATTACCGTGACAAGAGAAATTGCAAAAACACTGAAATGGCTTCCAACAACTATGGTCTTGTTTTCTCCTAGGACAAAATATACCATATATTGTGTCCTAGCTGAAAACAAATCTCTGTCTCAATTCAAATCCCACCTTGCCTCAGTTTTCATGCGGCCGTTTCATGCAGTTTTCAGTCACGCAAGGGAGGCAAGATGTCACCTTGAGTTGAACGACCTTGGAGGCACATCTCAGACCAGAAGGAAAAAGTCATCTCAGGCCAGAGAGTTTCTTATCACGCTAATTATTCCACTTTTCATTTTAATAACAATAATAATAATAAATTTTAGTTTGGGTGAGATTCACTTAACGGACTCTCAGTGTTAGGTGGGGTCAAACAATACAATAAGTTAAATTACACATGACCAGATTTCTGATGATAAAATTTAAATCTTTGAATTGGGAAATGTATAGAACAAATGTATTGATCAAACACCTTTGAGGTACGTAATATAACAAAATCAATAAATTAGATAAATAAATACATAAAATATATTTCACCTTAAGCCTACAGTAGCTGTTTCACAAATTTGACAATTTGCAGCTACAAGTGTTCTACTTTATGTATAATTGACAAAGAATAATTCAAATATAAATTTAGAGTAGTTCCAAATCAAAGTAATACTATGCTATACAGACAACAATAAAAATTCTAGTGATTTTTAAAATTTATTTTGGCCCAACATATTGTCGGCTGACACCAGATTTTTCTCAGATGCTTTCTGACAATCTTATGGCCTGATATGACACGTCCGTTGTCTCAACCCGAGCACTTGTCAATAACGACGATGGGTACGTACGGATGACAACAAATAACGACAAACGAGATCAGGTACTTGCCGCAAGAGGTCACTGGAGAAGCTCATTGCATATTCAGCAAGCAAAATGTCGAGAAGAAAATTATGATATTTTGCAGTTTCAAAAACCGCAGCGAGAATTTAGACAGCTCAGGCGGTTTAAAGCGTTCCCATTAAACGATAGCAGAGATGGTGAAGCGAAAATCTAGCGATAGTCATGAGGGAGAGTCCGATAATTTTGTGCCGCTGCCGGTACAGTTGTTTTTCTGGAGACAGACGAGGTATTTTCTGTGTTTACGTATTTGGTCATTTTGATAATCATATGCGATACCATGCCAGATGCGGGCAGTTTCATATTGCCTTCATATTTGGAATACTGCTTGGGTTGTTTTATTAAGTAGGCTAAAACTGACTTAAATTGGCTAAACAAAAAGTGCTTGCTTTGACTAGTTTTTTGACCATTTAGATAACAAATTGACAAAAAAGTGGTGATTTGGCTAAGGACAAAAAATTGCTAGCGCTACCCCAGAGTGTGTTTCTAATTGATGCAAATTGTCAGCCAGATATCTTATATTGGTTTTGTATTAATAAAACATGAGGTAGACCTGAAAATAATAAAAAGTTAAATGATAAAATAATGTTAAGAAGGCCAGGTTGGTATTTTGTTGCGAATCTGAGGAAGTATGGCTACTAGTATATAGAATATACATTTTCAGTCATTATGCTGTAACTGCTATTCATTTGGCATTTACATTTATGATATTGTCATTTCAGCCCATTCATCAGGGCCAAAATGGGGAAGCTGTGTGATGCCTCCTGTGTAGTAAGTCTTTTTTTTAAGGCGACAGGCATATTAATTTACAGACTTGATAAATTTACCATTATGATGAAAGCCTGTAAATTATTCATCCATTGAATTTATGTGCCATGGTCAGGACAACATAGTTCAACAAAGTTTAAAATCTATAACATATAATAAAAGTGACACCAACAGTCATTTTGCTAATTGTACATGAAAGAATATTAAAGGTTTAGAATTTTTCATGAATATAATTTAAACAACTATCCCATGTAATTTGAGGATGAATCATTTATAGTAATGTAAATATTTGGCATATTTCAGTCATTTGAACGAGTTCTGGTCCAGAACATCCTTCATGGCTTATCTCCCAGCTTGTGTGAGGCAATGCAGAAAATTCCAAGATGGCGACTCGTTCAAGCAGCTTTCCCTCATGTGCTCACCTGCTGTGCAGCAGTCTTAGCCAAGCGCAAGCAGTCTTATCCCGATGCCAAATTTGGTCAAAGCGAGACCAAACTCCTTTACACGCTCCACTGGGTCGTGCTGGACGCGGCATCCGAGTGTGAGGACAACGATCCGCATGAAAGTGGGAGTTCCACTGCTAGCCTTATCCAGTCCCAGCTCCATGATCTAAGTGCAATACAATTATTTGTATACCTTTTTGCTCCATTGGTGTGTTCTGTCCACGAGCAAGATTTCCAGACTCTGAAACTGGAACGGGGATTGATGCTGTGGGAGCCCCTATGGGAATGTCGACAGCCAGACATCCCTTGCTTCTTGACGCCAGTTAAGCCAAAGAGGACCATACTCAAAGCAGTCCGGCAGAAGGAAAATCGCATCAAGTCTAACATTGCTGATATTTACCTGGGGAATGGAGAAGGGCCGAGCACACCAGAAGATATGTTTCTGGGCTTCCCCTCAGCTGCCAGTACTTCTGGTATGGCGGCCATTGCTCAGACACCAGAAGGACCCCCTTTGGCACCCCTTGCGAGTATTAGTGAGGTGAGATAGTCAAGTGATGTATGAAATGCTAGGCCCCCCTTCTCTCTCCCCCTCTCTCTCTCTCTCTCTCTCCCCTGAATCCTTCTGAAAACGCATCTCTTTCTTAGAATCTCTTCACTTTTGAGTCAAACATTTTAGTCCTCCTTGTCATTTTTGTTGTCCCTATGCCTGTCCTGTTAACTTAAAACAGTCCTGAAACTCACTGACATGATGTTCTAAGGTATTAAAGTCATTACAGAGGACTATGAAAAATGAGTTGTGTAAAATTGTTTTTGAAACCCTGCACACTTTGTTTTAGATATTTATAAAATGTACATTTTTGTTTTTCAGATATACACAGAGTCGATATCAGATGGCTCAGCAGTTTTTATTCAAAACATCTGTGAAATCTGCAGATCTCCATCTGTCAGCCGCGATGGCATGAGTCCCACGTGCAACTGCAGCCGCAGGGTAAGCGATGACGTGTTTTTGCGTCCTCAATTACGCCAGTCTCTGAGTGTACCGGAAAGTTCCGAGTACACACAAGAAGAGGATCAAGGCCAAGAACATGAACATGAAGAGGAGCAAAATGTGGCAGATGATATTCTTCTTGCAACATACTTCGACGTCGCTGTTCTGCAGTGTCTGTTCTGCCCACGTTGGGATGAGGATGGAATCTTCTGGGCTCTCGGCTACATGCATAAGAGACTCCTGGATATTTGTGATGAACTGGCTCGCCACGCAAATGTCCGCCGGCGAAGCCAGTCCCTCCCAGTTCCAGACATCAAGGTGCTCGACCCTCCGACCTTGACCCTTCCCACAACCCTCCTGGGCAAGTTGGAGGAGATGCCTACTTCAGCTGCAGCTGCTGCTACGGAAACAGATCAAGAGTTTTTAAAACATGCTAATTTCCATTTGGACAGCATGAATTCTTGTCAGCATAAAAGGGAGTACCAGCAGCCAAATAAAAAGAGGTGTGAAGAGGGTGAGTGACACTTTAAACTTGTAAGTTTTGTTTCTGGTTGAGTTGGGGCATTCTGTATTATTACAATACGTACTGATGATGAGGATGAATATCAGTTTCAAAATTTAAGTCATGTTCTCATTCAAATCAGGCTGACCCTCTGTCAGTTAAGTATTACCAATGGGGTGAATCTCAAATTGAACACTTAAATTATGTTTCTAGTCAAGTTTGTCACAATGGCATCGTAGCAATTATCTACTGATAAACATTGTAAATCCAGAAATAGGTTTTTAAATTTTGTGTAATATAATATCCATAAATCTCTTTTTCCACTTTCAGGGCATATTGGTCATCATGGGCTTCACCTGGGTCATCATCACCCCCCTCACCCCCACCACCCGCACCCCCACCACCCCCACCCTCCCCCACCAGACCTCCACCAGCTAATGGAGAACTCCTCTGTGGTAGGCAACATCCTGAAGCCCTTCTCGGCCATGGCCGGGTGCGGAGAAAGCACCAGTGAAGAGTCCCTGACGGAGACCTTGAAGAAAAAGAGTGGTGCATCATCTTCCCTGAAGACTGAGAAGGTAGGATTTGGGATTGTACTAATGAAACAGACTTATGTTTAATATGATTTTATGTCTGTTACGTGACAGTATGTGTGTGACAGTGTGTGCATGTTTGGATATCTCCGGGGCAGATTTAGGCCGTCTTCTGGGTCTTTTGGAAGACGGTCAGATTTTCAAGTTTACATTGACGGGTATCTAATTTTTTTCTGTTGGAAGACGGTCAAAAATGGAGGATGGATCAATAAAGATAATTTGGAATACTGTCAGAATATTATCTCTGGATCTGCCCCTGTATCTGTGTATGTTGTATATGACTGCCTGTGCATGTGTGTGATTGTGTGATTGTGTGTGTGTGTGTGTGTGTGTGTGTGTGTGTGTGTGTTACAGTGTACCAATATGTTATGCAGTGTGAGTGTTTGGCTTCATGTTTGCAGTTTTGAGCCCAGTATTGCTGTGACAGTACATGCTAGGCACCTCTGACTGAAATATAAATACATACTACTGTGTAAAATTACTGACACTCTGGAATAACATTTTCCTTGGAGACACACCCTGTTGCATAAAGTTTAACATTACCAAACAGCGATACTATCGATGTACATCCACAAATTGGCATCTGAACTTTATGTGATTGAAGGTTGATGACAGTAATGCGAAGAACAAAACTGCCACATCCTCTAAGAAAGAGGGAAAATTGGACTCCGTCCTAAAACCGGATCTGCTTCTTCGCCCTATGATCATCATTACTGACCCTGTCTCAGAGACTTGTTCTGAGGTCAATGAAAGTCCCGAGGATGGAACAAGTGAAGGAGATGATGGGAAGAATGGACTTGTGCTGCCACCTATACCCATCACTCGTAGTCACACTGATTCTAAAATTTCGTATAACCTAGAGGAACAGGTAGGGGGTAATACCGGATTAAAATGTATTATTGCATCAGAATCGACAGTAGCCTTTTTTTTGTGCCTTATTATTTTCAGCTTTTTGTCTGTACATTTGACAGCTTTGCTGCCTTTTTTACTGAGCACTCTCTTGCATATTTTTAAAGCCAAATATCTTGTTTTTGATTATATCAGTAAAGCATATCTTTAAAAGTTTTTGATAATTATTTGTTTTACTGGATTGATTTTATTTTTCTATGAAAGATTTAAGAAATTTTTCAAATTTTTCAATTTCTCATTCAGATCCAGGAGGTGACGGGCTCAATGCATTACATCACTGAGGATGGGTGTCTGAATTACGTGGTTGTTCTGAAGGCAGTTCACTCAGTGGCTTCCACAAGTTCTGGTGCTGGAATATGTGAGAGGATTTTGAGTGTTCTAGGTACGGAATATAAGGTTTTTAAATATGTTTTATAGAACATCAGCACCCAGCAATCATCCTTTTTGCCAAGAGGTGAGTGACCCCAGCAAAAGTCAAGAACTAAATAAAGCAGAGTTCTTTTAGGTGACTCTTTTGGAATAATCATTTCACAGAAATATACTTTCAGATATTTACACTTATTTATTTTTTTAGATTGTCTGCTAGATTTGGACATTGTGGAAAAGAAAGAGAAAAAGAGCGATGAGAACAAAGAAAAAGATGGACGGAAGAAATCGGGATCTGAAGGAACAAATGATGACCCTAAAAAGGATGCTGTAATGACTGTGCATAATTTGATGTTGGATACTTTGTTCAAGTAGGCAAAATAATTGTCATGTTGAACATTTCATATTTGCAAGTGTTAACATTGGAAATTATCATTGGAATCTCAAGATTTGTAAAGTTTATGATTCTTTAAATAAGCTTCGTTTCTGCCTGTTATTTCAACATGCACATATAGCTGTTAACAGGATGAAGACATCTCTGATTTCATCATGTTCATATCTTTGATTTCAGCATGTACACTAATACAAATCTCTGTTTTCATTATGTTGTTATATAATTGTCTTTATTCTTGATGTACTAAACCTCTAATTTCACTGAGTATGTGTCTGTAATATCATAATGTGTATACTCCTGATTTCATGATGGTACAAATGTCTTATTTAATTGTATATAAATCAGAAAATTCATATGTACATTTTTTCAATGTCCTACTGTACTTGTGTCTAATTTCAGGGTATACAAGTCTCTAGGATGCCCCAATGGCTGCATGGACTCCTATCGCGGCGTACCAACGGAACGTCTTCGATACAAGGGACAGTCCATCCTGCGTCAACTCCACCATGTCAACAGCACAGCATTTAGACTCTATCTCCGAGAATCAATCAGCAAACATCCTCTCCAGGAAAATCTGGACTTTTTACATGCATTTCTAGGATTTTGTGTGGATCCCTCTGCACATTTATATTCACCAAAAGGTAAAATTGTCTTTTGTTTTTTTTTCCAGATTTTGGTGCACAAATTTTGTCTGGAATTATTTCTTTGGTTTCCCAGACTTAGTTTCAGATGAAGACTTCTTAAGGCTTGAAACTTGATTTACTTTAAACATTGGAGTAATAATGAGCGATTTGCAGGGCATTTTTTAACATCGGTATCTGCTCGTGCAAGTTATCCTATTTATGGTCTTTTAAAGTTGTCCTCATGGCCTTATTCATAATAATTTGAATTCAATACAAGATGAGTATGTATGCTATTACATGACACTGTACTATATTGAATTAGATATACATGTATATTTGTTATGCACCTGATTTCTGGACTCTGCACTGCACAACTCTTGTAAAAATCTTTCTCATCATAAGTATAATGTTTCAGTGCATCTGTGTTGATGTTAAAGGCACCAAAATATTTATATATGTATTTCACATGGTTTGTATGGCTGGTTCATGTATGGTTTATGTGACAGTCTGTTAGGTGTGATAGTTTGGTGTATAGATGTTACTGTGTATTTTAGTTGTTTGACAGGTGTGATGTTCATTGAGTGACAGTGGTGTCAGGTATGATGATCTGCTGGGTGTGACATTTATGTTAGGTGTGGCAGCATATTATATGGGACATTGTGTTAGATGTGACAGCACATCTGCTGGGAGTGACATTGTGTTAGATGTGACAGCACATCTGCTGGGAGTGACATTGTGTTTGGTGTGACAGCACATCTGCTGGGTGTGACATTGTGTTAGGTGTGGCAGCTTATTTTATGGGACATTGTGTTAGATGTGACAGCACATCTGCTGGGTGTGACATTTATGTTAGTTGTGGCAGCATATTATATGGGACATTGTGTTAGATGCGACAGCACATCTGCTGGGTGTGACATTTATGTTAGTTGTGGCAGCATATTATATGGGACATTGTGTTAGATGTGACAGAACATCTGCTGGGTGTGACATTGTGTTAGGTGTAGCAGCATATTATATGGGACATTGTGTTAGATGTGACAGCACATCTGTTGGGTGTGACAAGATTATATGTGAAAGCATATCTGTTGATTGTGACATTGTTTTAGGTGTGATAGCATGCTCAGTGAGATGTATAGTAGTGTCAGATATGAAATTGTGGATGGAATGACTTTGTTAGTGTGGACAGGGTTGTGTAGGGTGTACTAGTATAATAGTGGAATTTGGATGTTATGTATAGACTGTGGCCTACTTTACAGGCAACAAGAAAATCAGCACAGTTTCACAAGATGGCACTCCTAAAAGTAGGTCAATGTTAGTCAGCTGGCAGACAGCATGACAGCATGTGTCTTCACACCTATTACAGACTGCTAAATTATGTCAATGTTAGCTCATTAGACAGAGTGAGCCTTTATAAATTCATACAGACTCAGCCTATCAATTTAGGTCAATGTAAGCCTCACAGACAACAATTTTCTCAAAATATTTTTAATTTTTTCTTCAACATTTTTTTTTTGTCATTGGTCAAAAGTCAGCTGTCAGTAAGAGTTTTTGGATGGAAAGAATGGAAATCCACTTTCTGCTAGAGAATAACCTTGGAGAATATAGTAATAACTTGTGAGGCTTGCAGATAGCATGCATGCATGTTGAAAATAATAAGAAGAGGTTTTCTTGCTTGGGCCTCTCTTGAAACACATATAATGGCAGATTTTTCAAACTTCATAAAATTGAGCATTGAGTCAGTGTTGCAGAATGATTCATTTTACCTTTTTTATTTTCTTCTTTTTATTATTATTTTATTTTTCATTCATTTATTATTTGGAATAGTATTATTGTTATGTCAAGAACCATTTCAGGTACTAATTACATTTTCTATAGCTCCTTGACAATGAGGAAAAATGTTGATGTTGCTTGTTAAACAGTGATTTTGCATTTTTGGGAAAATCGCAGCATTAAATAATTTGTAGACTTGTTGGAAAGCACGGAGGAAATCAGTTTATGTATATTTTTTTACATATGATAATTATGTAAGGCTGCACATTTTATGTTGGCATGTGGAATTCCTTGCTTATGGACTTAATTGCCAATTAATTTTAGTGATTTTACCAGAAAAAAATTCCCTTTTAGAAAATTTAAAAATGCTTGAGAGATCATACAGTAATGGTCACCAAATGGCATATGTTACTCACCACACTTGTGCATGACTATTATAATTTAGCAAATGGAACACCAGTCATGACTGGCATGCTATTATTTCTTTGCTTTTCTCTGTCTAAATACTAGTATATAACCCTGCTATTTCCTCTATATACACAATTTACCATAATTGTTGTTTTCTTTGCTTTTCTCTATCTATATACCAGTATACAAAAAAGTTTTATTTTATTTAGCAGTTATAGTAGATTTCACATCTGAAAGGCACCTATCTAAGCAATATACTTATTTTGGCAGGACCCATTGCTATCACAGACATAATACTGGTGTCAAATTCATCATAATTCACAGCTGACATAACTAAGGCCACAGCCATCATTCAGAACAGTGAACTAACTTGTACGTGGATCAAATATGGCGACCCACTAAAGAGCTTGTCGTCTAATCTGCTAGTGGACTATAATAGATTCCCCGTGGAGAAGTATTCAAGTGTGTTGGCCATATTTGACCCTCAGACTAGTTAGTTCTGAATGGGGCCATAATCTTTTACTTTTTCGTTCTCCATATTTCAGCATACAAAAAGACCAGCACCAGCACCCATGACTCACCACCCAAGAGTGGGTTTGCCACCAACTTTGGCCAGAATGTCCCGGGGTCGGGGGCCAAGGGGACGGAGGGTCTGCTCATCAATCTGATCTTCAAACCCCTGGTGACACGGCTGGTGGAGTCTTCTACTGAACTGCATAGCCATGAGAACATTGTAAGTCATAGGGGCATGTTTGTTTGTTTGTGAAAAGACTTTGTCATTATTTTTTTTTCATTTATAGAGCAGCCTGTTTGTCTATCTGTTTAATGATTTTCAGTTATTTATTAATTTATTCACATTTATTCATGCACACATGCACCCATCCACACACACACTCACACACACACACACACACACACACACACACACACTTTTATTTGTATGTAAACTTATAAAAAATTATTTTGTTTATTTTTGTACTTTTATTTGACCACACATGGTAATAAAATATCCCTTATTTTTAACTTACTTCAGGGTTTGTACTGCGATGTTCGCCAGCTGATGCACTATATCAAAGAGGTGCATGGTGGGACATTTCGCCGAGTGGCGTTGAGTGGTCTGCTGGATTCCATGGATAGAAAGGGGAAGAAGAGACAGAAAGCGAAGGAACCCAAGAAGCAGGTTTTGAGGTAAGTATGAAGGGAGGTGGGTAGGGGGTCACATATACATAGTCCTTACACAGCTGTCTTGTATAGAACAACATATTTCATATGAAAGTGCTTTTTTTACTGTGTATTTAAAGCTTATGTTAAAAATTTCTGAGAGCTGGCCTGAGTTGGGGCAGAGATAGAGTTGAGGGGGGTGGGGGGTGAGGGGTTTGCCAGCTAATGCACTACATCAAAGAGCTGATGGTGGGATATTTTGCTTAGTGGAGCTGAGCTGACTTCTGGATTCCATGAATCGTCCTATACACTTTGTGTGATTTTGTTGCAGACACACATCTTCCAATGCGTCAGACAGTGGTGAGGAGACGGGCAAAGTTGGGACGGGACTGACCGGGACAGAGCCCCCCAGTGCAAGGAGGAGGAGGTCTCTGTTCAAGAAGAAAATCACCAAGGTAAACTGTATTCAATGTGTAATGTGTGGTAGGCCTTTATTATAGCAAAGGGTTAGACTACAAAATAAAAAAATTCACGTCACAAGCATTGTCTACTGTTTTCTTATGTAGATCATGTTGCTATATTTACACTATATATAATCAGACAACTTGTTTATGCTAACCTTTTTTAGTCATTTTTAAAGAAAACCACTGACTCAAAACCATTTAATGTTTGATTGTATCTTGTTTTAATATTAAATATTAATTTTCTAATAAAGACAGATATCACCAACACTTATATCTATACATTGCCTTGAAACAGACTTTCATTATTTACAATTATTTCTAGATTGCTGCCCTTGCTACCGCCACTGCCAGTGACTCTGAAGCAGTTGATGAACGTCTTGGACGCCTGAGCCCACGTCTTAGCCTCTCCGGAACAGAGGAAGATTCACCTGCCGTCTCCTCCTCCAGTACTCCTAAGAGAAAATTCAGCAAGTTTCAGCTGAGTGAGTGATTAGATGTCAAAATTGTTATGAATTTTGTTGATTTGTGTTCATATTTTTGTTCTTAGTTATCAAGTCATCTGTTATCAGGTCTTCCTTTACGAGGTCAATCCATGATAATATCACTTATCACTTATGTCTTTATTATTCTATTTAGCATGCATTCATTAAACAGTCAGCAGTACCATGTACTTTAAACTTTGATGACTTTAGAAATTTTATTCACACAAAAAGTTTCCATACCTGAATAAACTCACTGACTTTGCAGAATTTATATTGATCAAAATAAGCAGATCCTTATTATGGTAAAAGTTATCTCTTTGATCAAATTAATTGGAAATTACCATATAAATATTTTAATGATTTTAAATTGCAAGATGTAGCAATGACTAGTGAAGCAGTAACCCGTACATGACCAAATTGATTTTAATTAAAGCCTTTATCTCTGAATAATCATTCAGCTTTCAAGAAATCTCCCAAGTCAGAAGGTGATGAGGATTCAGCCAATGAGACATCAGATAGCAAAGGGGATGTCAGCCCTAAACCGCGTATGTCCTTTAAAACTACTGGTCAGGCTACGCTTATGCTTCTGGGAGCAAAACGTAAGGTGGAGGGTGGTCTTTTCGGCAGGAAAAGGACCAACAAAAAGATCAGTCTTAGTGATGGTAAGGGCAGCGTGCGTAAATGCTTGACTTGAAGACTTTTAAAAGATCAACATTTTTTTATGTATTGCCTTGTACTGCACTAAACACCCAAACCCAATATAGAGGTGCAAACGATGTCACAGACATGTTCCTAAAAATCTGTAGTGCACAGATTACAAACTATGTTTGATTATTTTAGGGTCCCACATAAAGAAGTTTGTATTAAAGTTTCACTTTCCTGGAACCACGAATAATAAAAAATAATTCATCATCTAACCCCAAAAAGGAACATATGTTACTGTCACAAATGCATAACGTCTAGCTGTGGAAACGTTTTAATCACTTTGAAAATTCAATCATCACGGGGTTTGTTCTTTAATCTATCTCCTACAAGTATAACGTTGTAAAAAATTATGAAAAGCTTCTGTATAGAGCAGTTAATTGTTTTTTAGCGACTTAAGTTTGCCTGTCACTGAATATTAAAAAAACGGGGAAAATACACCCTCCCGACAGTAAAATAAGCATTTAATAAATTATTTTTCCCCTCGCGCTCAAAAATATCATACCTGAAATGTCAAACTATCATGGAATCACTATATATTTTTCTGTCAGCAAAAGAAAACATTGTTTTCTCTTGCACCAAGCACTTGTACAAAATGAAACATTTTGTCAATTTTCCTAGGGAACATACGTTACCTAGTATTAGCTATGACGCAGGCCCCATTAGTTACGGTTTAAATGTTTATAAAAAACGTCCTTACGTCATATTTAATTTAACATGATCGAATCACTTTAAAATATATAAGAACACCTTATTAAAATAAAAATTAGGTGGCCTGGAACATAAGTTACCGGAACATACGTTACCAGTGAAAATCTACTTGTGCCCGAAACTGGCTCCGAAAGAATTATAAGCTTCTGTTTGAGATGTCAGGTGGTTCTTTCTGACGTCTGCTCGAGCTAAAAAGATTAAAGATTAGATGAGGTTAGTTACAAGTGTAAATAAATCCATAAAATCCTCAGTAACGATGTAAGCGAAGTGAATGATTTTGTCGTAATAAAAAATTTAATTCAAATACAGAAATGAATGTCAAAGATGGACATAAATGTCAAACAAGACTATGGAAGGAAAAAATAATCGCCAACGAGCGCAGTGAGCGCAGTGCCAAATACATTGATACCGAACGGAACATCATTATTTCAGAAAAATGCGAAAACAAGAGCTGAGATTAAAAAAATATATATATCGATCTCGTAAAAAAATGAGGGTGACTCTTAATTGGAAGCGAAAGAAAACGGGTTCAAAATACTATGTAGGCCTACTTTCCGCCTCCTTAAATGTCGTGAAAGACAAAAGAGGCATGCTAAGACTAAATCGCGAAAACGTTGACTTCACCAAAGGAAAGAACTCCTAGCTGCTATAGAAGTTGTCGAGGCATGTCCACAGCAATCACCACCTGAGAGACTTGTTGTGTGTGTGAGGTGGCCACAACGTGGAAACGATTGAGAAGAAACTGAAGGCAGTCACAATGAACGATTAAAGAACTACAGTCATAGATTAATGCCATAAGAAAGAGGGAGAACGATCCGGCAACGATTTAGCCATTGTAGAAGACGAAATATGGAACCACCTGAATTTCCCACATGCCCCAAGATTAAGACAGAACGCATCATACAGCAGGCTATGGACCGAAGCTAACACTGTGCAGAAGCAATTACTTTTATGTCTCCTCCATCCCAGTGTACCACAAACTTTCATAGTTTTATTTAGAACAAAAAGAAGGCAACAAAGAATATCGATTGGTCAAGATTTGGTCAAACAAGGCCGATTTTATTTTTTAACCCCACTACCCTAATCATTTTTAGCAAAAATAACAATGTAGCAAATTGTTGCCTGTATTAAATGTTATGGCCTTAGGGATAAACATAATATTATATATACATATAATATTCAATAAGACTCATCATCCTAAAAATATGATGACTTGTAGAAAATGTTTTTTTAGCTACAGTGGGTCAAGCTTAACGAGTTACACCAAGAAGTAAGATGAAAATTTTGCATGTTATGGTGGCTGGGAAGATTGCGAAGACGTACCGTTGTCTCAGATTTCTTTCAGCTGCTACTGGCATTTGCCGGAATCGTTGGTCGAGAACCAGGGGATGAACTGGTCGAAAGGTCGACGGATGGGAGTAGCAGGAAAAAAAGGCAAGCTGTATACGATTTTTTGAACGAGACGACTATAGTAGAGCCCAAGAGCGCCAGTAACCAAAATAAAATTCATCGACCACGTTGGCAGAGTAAAAACACGTTATGAGCATCTAAGAATCTCAAGGAAACTTTTACAAGAAATCATGCAGCCTGTACTTTGTCTTAAATACCGACTGATAAGGACCGTAGAGACCCTTGAACTCTAAAGTGATATATGTGGCTTATACTCACTCAATGGAAAGACTTAAAAACATAATTTTGTGAACCACTTACTTTTTATAGATGGAATAAACATTATATATATACATATTTTTTAATTCCCAAAAGTGCCGAAATCTGCAAGACAATTTAGACCTTTCAGAGAGGATAGTAAAGCTCATTTTGAAAGAATTCTCTGCTGTATTGGAAAACCTATAGGTGTGTTGAAAAAGGCTTTGTTTAAAGAGGTGGTAGATTAGATGTTTCTGGGATCTGTATTTCTTTACATGCAAATGATTAAGACGTTTGATACGTGGATCGTGTTTGTGTAATAGGTTATCACTTTTGATATCTGAGTTACTTTTAAACACCTCAATAAATTCTACAAAAAAAACCCCCGAAAAAATATCTTATCAATATTTATTAAACTCGTGTCCCGTATCTTTTCTATTGCTGTGGAACATACGTTACCTTACGGTATACGAAGGATGCGAGGCGTAGTTGGCATTGTAACTAATACACCCAAAATTTGAAACTGTCAATGAGTTTTAAATTCACGACGAATATGACCAGTGGTAGATAACTTTTAGGTAACAAAGTTTTCAATTCTCTATACAATTGACAATTACTGCTATTGAAAGAGTCATCAACGTGGACATTGTAAAGAAAAATGATCTTTAGTTTGAAAGTAATTTTCCTAGAACTGGTCAATTTAAATGTATTTTCCTGTCAGTTTTCCATTATTAATGATTCGTAGGGTTATGATAGTGTTTAGCTTGCACAAATTTCCACAGCGCTCAACTAATAATCGTGTTTGTATCAGGCGATTCAGTGGTAACGTATGTTCTTTCTTACGCTTTTTTTTACTTCAAACGGTTATCAATTTATTTGCTTACAAAACAGAAACGCGTGGGCGTAAAATTGGGACATTTGTGGATTTTTGTTCTATACACATGTAAGTTTAAAAAAATTGGATACTACATCGAATTCATTCAATTTCATTTTTTGAGACTTGAACTCATGAAATGCACCTCTATATTGGGTTTGGGTGTAATGCGTAGAAAATTCAACATTAAATATTTTGTTGATGTTTTATCAGCATTCATCAGAAAAGAAATATTGCTTTATTTTAGCAGGTACTCATTCACAACCATTCTGATAATTTGAGAAATTTGACAGAGATGAAATTGAAATTAGCAGAAAAATTATTGTTGAACTTTTAGTCCACAGGAAGTGGTCATAAAACTGCAAATTTTATATTATTAGCAAGAGATGACTATAATTATTTTAAAAACAGTACTAACCCTTCATGAATGATCATGAAACTTGTTAGTCTGAGTCTCCAAAATCATGTGCTGTAAAGAATAATCCACATTGCCTAGGGGCTTATGGTTGTAAAGCATTGCTAATAGTAGTCTGTGGTGCCAGGCTGTGATTGCTTGGTGGTAGAGTACCTAGTTGGATACAGAACTTATCTTTATAATTCATGAATATTACAGTATCCAGGGGCAGATCCAGAGATATTTTCTGACAGTCTTCCAAGTTATCTTTGTTGATCCATCCTCCATTTTTTGACCATGTTCGGACAGAAAAAAATAGATACCCATCATGTAAACTTGAAAATCTGACCGTCTTCCAGAAGGCGACCTCACTTCGCCCCTGGTATCTCTGCTTAAACCTGTAGCATCTAGAGTAGTACCCATAGCTGTTTTCTTATGGCCATCAAAAGGCAGAATACTGAAGCTTGCCTAGGGATAATAGCAAAGGAAAAGGTTACCCATGCAAGCATAACCCATGCCCATTTTTAACACAGTGAAGAAGCCTGATAAGATTATAAGATATTAATTTTATGAGTCACTGTCATCAACCTTTGTGCATGACTTGCATCATTTAATCATGATTTGGTAAATTGCAGTATTTGGAGAACACCTGTAAATTATAAGTTTGATTTTGGTTAAGAAGAATTTAGTTTACTAGATCAGCTGATAATTTTTACAGTGTATACCAAAATTAATGATGGGTGTTGGCTATATTTAAACATGGAGCTAAGAAAACCTGTATGTACACAAACTTGCATTATTGTGCCATATACTACTTAATACATAAGCATTTTTATCTATCTAGTTTCTTTTTATACAAATATTTCAGTAAATACCACAGCATATGCAGTTTAATTTTTTTCCTGGACCAGAACTGTAGTGCTTGCTTCATGTATTTCACTTTTCAGCTAAGCTGTCAATTTCAAGCAACTTATAAAAGTAGTTCCCTTTTTAGCCTTGATTTTCAAGTTCATATGAAATTAGTGTTATATTCTTATTAAATTTTCTTAAATTAAGATTTGTCCAGACTAAACTTCCGGCGCACCTCAGCCATGGACGTGACCCAAGTACCCTCTGCGAGCAAGGGCGAGTCACACTTAGTGCGGGAGAAGAAACTAGTCAACACGTACATCGTGAAATCGGGAATGCTGCGATTTTCATTCTTGCTGGATTGTTGCCAGCCAGGGTCCATTCCAGACCCACAGTTGATAGCTGCAGTCCTGGATTTGGTGAGAATTATTATTAATAAATAAGTGTAATTATTTAATATGCAGCTATATGATATATATAGAAAATGAAATGAGACTTTATCGAAATTCTATTTTTTGGGAGCCAAAAATATTATTTTTTGAGATCGATGCAAGTGATCCCCTGGACCCCATGCCATGTTTTCAGACTTTTTTCAACTGTGACTGTGACTTACAGTTTAGTGTGATTTACAACATTGTGTTTTCCTCTTGGCAACTACAGCCTGTCTGCTGAGAATAAAGGTATAGTAGTAGATTGAAAAACTTGGTTTGCTTATATAGAATGCAACTGGATAACCAACCTACATAGTATTATCAAGAACTGCATTTGACATATTATGTTCACAATTCCCAGGAAGCCCCAGTGGTAGCCAGGGCCTGTCTACTGTTAGAATGTTCCTACTTTGTTCAGAGGTGTAACAAAGGGGACTGGCCCACTTGGATGAAACTGAATCTCCAGGGCTTTCGAAATCCCGCGCCCCTGCAAGGCCGAGGGCAGCCATCTTTACACAGACGGAACACCCTGATGCAGCGCGGGGCTGGAAGGATGTTTCACGCCTGGGGTGTGGTGAGTGGGGAGAAAAAAAGAAAAAAAACAAGCTCTGTTTGCATTTAGTAAGATTTTTGAAGTCTTCATATAGCACTCTAAGGCACAAACACTGAACCTACTATGCTAAATGCCAGAAAATGTGAATCTGTTTTTTTTTTTTTTTTTTTTTTTTTTTTTTTTTTGTGTGTGTGTGTGTGTGTGTGTGCGCGCATGGCGCCAGTGGATTCTTGGACCTTCCAAGGATCAGTAGACTGAAAAAAAATTCTGTCACAGACTTGGATAGCAAAGAATTAAAAAGTGTGGTTTAAAAATTGATTTTGATGAAAGTGTGTTTTCGTACATTATAAAAATGAAATAATGGAAAGATGGACTTGCACTGAAAAAGCATCAAGGGAAAGTTACTAGAAATACAAAGTTCATTATTTTTAATCAAAACAACATACAAGTTAAGCCCAAAGGGCTAATTTCTATTAAAATGAGACCTCATCTGAAGGAAATACTTTTCAACTTTTCCAATGTTTTTAGGCATTAGGCAACCGGCTGGAAGCGCTGATAAGTGCCGAGAATGTGGACGTGTACACCCTGATCAAAGAAATCAAAGATGAAAAAGTGAAACAAGAGCTGAGGAACAATGACCAGGAGGAGGATTTTCTAGATGAAAGTAAGGAAGAGAGATGCTCATATCTCAGAATAAAAACACAGAAGTTTAGTGAACTTCATATTCCAGATAACAATTTAATGATTTCAAGATTTACTTTTGAATTTTATATCTTTACTTTACTTTTCATTATCAAAAGTACATAAACATGTTCTTTGAAATTTCTTTGGCAAGTCTGGCTCACTAAGCTTGTAAAACCCAGAATATAAAATTAAAAAAAATTTATAGTTATACAACTGGATTTCGCATGATTTTTGCAAACTTCAAAAGGGGATTATTTAATTTTATTTAGTTGAGGTTTGAATTAAAATTTAAAATTTGATCATATAAAATTCAGCTGTTGTAAATCCTACTGGCATGGACTGCCCCTACGCACTCAAGATGCTGGCCTGTCAAGTTCTGGTTGAAATAACCACCTTCTTACGTGAGACCTACCAGTTCCTGCCACGCTCGCGTCAGCACCATCGCGACACAGAGTGGGACAAAAGCATAGGGCGGCGCTGGAGTGGCAGTCATCACATGGGGAGCCCAAACCACTCCCAGAAGAGCGTGTCATCTGTTCAGCTGGCGGAGAGTCCACATGGTAGGAACTTCAAGAAACAAAATAACATATAGACTACATATAGAGCTTTAATTGGTATTTTATACTATGGTAAATGTACTCTGTCGTAACATTTTGCAGAAGTATCAGAAATATATTTTTCACTTGGGTTACTTGAACATTTTCCAACCATATTGGCTTTTAGATGGCACCGACAAGCTGATATTGTTGGGAAATGTTATATATATATTTTTTAATTCATTTAGATGTATTTGTCAAAATAATTGGAAATTTAAGCATAAATCTTATAAACATTATATTATGTGAGGGAACATTTCTTCCAGGTGGGAGTGACTACCTCAGTACAAGTCCATCTGATCGCAAGATCAGTTTTGCAGTTTATGCTCACGACAAGTCTGACTCAGATCGCAGCAGTGCTTCTAACCTGTCAATATCAATGGGACCCGATGATGAGAAGAGAGGTAAGGCCTTTCCCTAGTGATCAAGGTTTATTTATATTTAAAATTACTCGGTGAAAAATTTGAACAACATGAATTCTTATTTTTCTCATAAAATAATTGTTTAAAAATGGTGATTCAAAAGTTTTGAAAAGTTGGTTGGCTTCCTGTCAGAGAGTATATTGTTTTGCATGTCTTAGAAACAAATTTTGAAATTAGTTAGATATAAGAAAAAGTGAGGAGTATAAAAATGTTAAGTAAAAACATGTTATTCATTATTTTTAATGTTGGTATTAGTACATTTTGACAATGTGAAATAGAAAATATAATTCATATACTTATGTAACAAGAATACTATAAAATACTTAGCAAAGCAAAGCCAAAAATGAGAATTAAACCTTACAAAAGAATTATTAAAATACTAGATTTTCTTAATTTCAGCCTTAAAAAAGTGTTAGAATTTCAATGCACGTATTGTGATTATATTCATGGCACTTTTCCCCAAATTGTTGTTTGTTTAAAATTATTTCTTGTTTCATGCACAATTTGTTTTTTCTAAATTTGTGCAAACTTGAGTAGCTAGTTACCATGATTTTATTATCTTCAGGCCGTAGAGCCTCCCAGGGTAAGAAATTGCTGAGAAAGCCTAAGAAAGGGATTGGAGCCCAGAGTTCTATCAAGAGATTCGAGCACAACAGGAGTATCAAACTGAAGCCACATGAGGATGGGAGTGAGTTGTTATCATATAAGTCTATCAAAAACATTAGTTTAAGACATCCAGTTGTGAGCAGAATAGACAATTTTTAAAAATGATTTTAACTTCTGATTTATTTGATTAATGAATTCCTGATAGTCTGGTGTAAGATGAGACTTGAAGTCCCCCCCCCTCCCCCACAACACTCCTCCCCTACCCCCATTCTTAACCTCTCCTTAAAAGCAGGGCAAAAAAAAAATTGACACACCTTGTCATTTACTTATGGTAATGACAATCTTTTTAATGGGGAAAATTATTAATTTTTATGTTGCTGTATTTTTTCGAGTTATATATTCTTAAAATTAGAACATTTATAATGAGTGGATGCAACCAAGTTAGGAAATAGGCTACCTAAAGTTCTTTTTCTATTCAGTAATAAACACCATAAAAGTTACACAGAAATATATTTATAATCATTCAAAAAAATTTTTTTAGAAAGATTGACAATTTTGCCCCATTGAAAAGACTGAGTCCTTACCGTACTTCACTAAAATTAACACAAAAAAGTATCTAATTCACAAGTTACCTTTTCGTGTCATTGTATTTGACGTAGGTGTCAAGAGGCGTGGGAGCTCACGCAGAAGAAAAGTGAGCACTACAGAATCTACCAAGTCCACAGAGGAGGATGAATGCACTGATATCAATGTTGAGGAGTTAGAAGATGATGTTCTGGAAGAGGCAGAGCAGCAAAACTACAGCCTTGATATGCCTTGGTTAAAAGTAAGATCATTAAGACAGTGGAGGGGGTCATGAATTTTGTTCAAAAGGGCTTTTTTTTGTGTACAGACAGAAATTCTAGACATCTAGCCATCACTACTTGTGTCTGTAGTAGTCAAGCCAAAGCTGTGATTTTTTTTTTTTTTTTTTTTTTTTTTTTTTTTTTTTTTTGAATTTGGACTTGGTTACTGTACTTTTGATCACTGCAGTCACTTTTCACTATTTGGGACTGTAAGTCTGCTCAGATTTCAGATATTAAACACATTCTGCCAAGGATCATGATAATTTTTTCAGTTGTATTACTTTATTGATTTAGTTTAAGGTAATGTTTGGGCTTATCCAGTTTTTCTGCAAGAGAAATATGGCCCAAGTATAAGCTCAGCTTATGAAGATGGCTGACAGCACATAAAAAAAAAAATTAAATGAACGGATAAAGATTAGAAGTGAACTTTTCAGGTTGTTATCAGGCTGGCCAACCAGTCGAACTACATCTGCGAGCACCAGGGATTCTGCCATATGTACTGCTTTGAGCGCCAACGTCGCAGCTGCATACGCCTCATGAATGCTGTACAACGTGTCTATGAGAGTGATGAGTCGGACAAGCCAGCGGAGGTCAAGGAAAATGAAAAGGTGGAGGTCACTTTGCCCACTGCACGTCCAACCAAGGACATGTTTAAAGATAGATTGGCTCGACGTAGGGTAGGTGGATGAAGTGAGATAACAAGTCTTGTTATTAATATATTAACTGCACGCTAAATATCACACTGGGTCCTGTTTTACAAACAAACTTCAGCTAATAGTTCGTCTTAACTCAAAAGTTGATTTTTTTTTTTTTTTGTATTTAGACCAAGGATGAGTGTGTTTATTAAAACATAGTTGACTTGTGAAACAGGAGCCCAGAAAATTGTGAGTCATTGTGAACTGCAACCTGAATAAAGCCTGGAAGTGTCACAATAATGCTTGCATTAGGAAACACATGAAATTTTTAAAATAAAATATATAAATTCATTTTTTTTCTTTCTGCAAATTCAGCTTTCAGAGTTATCAAAAGATTTGAGCCTTTAATTTATTGTGGATTTCACAATATTTTCGATTCCTTGACAATATCATCTCTGCAGAATTTCATATTGATATTTAAATGGATTGCTGTTACTTCTTTTTTACATTGTAATTTTTAAAAAATTATTAAGTTTGCTCATCAAGAAGAGAAATCTGAAATCTACAATTACATTGGATTCATTGCTTGCTACAAGGAGACTTCACTATGTTAAAAACAACAAGTTATGTTATGATATGCCATTTAATGAGCATATTGAAAATTTGAATTTGGAAAGTTGACTATCAAATACATTGTTTTTTTTTTTATTATTATTCATTTTTGATGTGGCTTATTCAGGTTGTCATTTGCATGATTAAAATAACCATTTCTAACAAATCATAGCACTGTCAAGTTTTGTATTGCTGTAACATTGTCAAAGTGCATTCATATATTGTAGTAGCATGTTTACTGTGTTGTAAGAGACAGCATGCAATACTGCAGCTTGCCACATAGTGTTGTGTGCATAACATTTTGATGAAAGTCGGAAAAAAAAAACAAGAAGCTCAGTTCTCGTATTGAAAAGAAAAAGAACTGCAGAGAAATATTGAGCAGAAAGTTGTATATAATATTTTAGAATGGAATGAGATCTTTATTAAAAAATGCACCATATTTCACCTTGTTATAATGTGAATGTTGCACATTTTGCTTTAGTCATCACTACTTAACCATTGCTACAGTAACTGTGATATACAACTTAAACCATGCTACTTGACAACTAACACATTGCCACCATATAATTAACAGAATGCTATTTCACAACTAACATGATGCCACCATGCAACTTACACGTCACATGACAACTAACACTGTCAGAGTACAAATAATTCAATCCACTCTACAATTAACTCAGTATTGCATGAAAACTAACACAATGTCTTTTGACACCTAACACAATGTCACTTCACAACTAACACAATGTCACTTGACACTTAACACAATGTCACTTGACAACTAACACAATGGCACTATACAGCTAACACAATGTCACTTCACAACTAACACAATATTACTTCACAACTAACACAATGTCACTTGACAACTAACACAATGTCACTACACAGCTAACACAATGTCACTTCACAACTAACACAATGCCACTTTACAGCCAACACACTGCTCCATCACACTTTGTCATATCACTACTTATATGCGTAGTGTTTTATCACAATTGGCACCATGAGCTCATCTCTGAGCTACATAGGCTCATCTCAACTAACACACGTGTTAACACAACTAACACCTTGCCACATGATAGAGGGTATTCACGACAGATTATCCTCGGATCTTATGATCTCTGAATCAAATATGACAGACCCTACATGAAAGCAGAGCTGACTAATCTGCTGACGGTCCTGGGGGGGGGGGTCTGGCAATTAAACCTCGGGAGCCGTGATTTAATCCATTCAGTGGTATGTGAGTAGTGGGGAGACCATCAGCTGATAAGTTAGCTCTGCTTTCATGCAGGGACCACCAATCTTTGATCCACGGGTTAGTAGATCCAAGGATCATCTGTTGCGAATGCCCTCATAGATGATGATGATGATGATGAATTTCTGACACCTTAACAACATGCCAAGTACATATAACATGCTTTCACAGTCCCAGCCAAATTGCCTTAAATGCAGTGCACTGCATCATACCCAAGTATGCTGAATATGCTGCACAATTTGCTTTCCTTTTAATTTAGAATGACGTCCAACCTCCATTATTCGATCCACAGGTAACTTGTTTGTACTGCACTTTGTGGATGCACTCACACTTGACTTATTCAGATAAAACTTAAAGTACATTAAGGTTGAAAGGTGTGTTCAGACAGGGCCTCTTAAGATCGAAAGGTGACCTGCCTGATGTTTATTATCAGGAAACCAAATTTAAAAGAAACGAAATTTTTGGTCTAAAATATCCCTTATCTTAACACAACTTTATAGGAGCCAGTCCAATAAGTCTTCTCTGAATGCATCCATTTTATACCTTTTTTTTTTTTTTTTTTGGATAGAAGTGTTACATTAGCCTTGATGGATTAACTAACAGCATTTTTGTGTATTTTGCTCAATTTTTTCTGTTTCCAATACTTTATTGGCTTGCCAGTACTTTATGCTTTCCTGATATTTTCTGTGTGCTCATCTCATGAGTAGGACACTTTACTTTAAATGCTCAAATTATGTTGACTGTTTAGTAATGACATAAGTCAACCTAAATATTATATACTTGTGGTGTGTGGGACTTATTTCTGCTGTGGACTTAATTTTGCTTTAGGGTTGCTTTAGTTTAGGTGACTATAAGTGGATCAAAATCAGGTAGTGGTGGTCTTTCAAAATATCAGAAGTACTGTCCTTTCAACATCATTCCTTTATTTCTTCAGGTGGGAGTTGCCCTTTTCAGGTCCCATATCTGTTTTCGGGGTTAGAAATGGCCATATCCAAGAAAGAAAGAGATGGGTGGGTGGGGTATGGAAGGGGGAGAAATATTAGACTGAAGTACCAGATGTTGAGCTAATAGGTCTGGTTGAACTGCCATTTCTAGCTCCTCCATTGGCTTCTAGGTTGTAGTCTGGTGAAAGTTTCCCTTTCTTTTGTGCAATCTTACGACAACTTTGCTCTTATTTTACATCATTTGATTTTTGACTCTACTCCTTGCAATATTATCATCTGAATTTCATATAGGTGATTAAAAGTTGTTTTTTGCCTCTTTTAAATCTCTTATGTATGTTTTTTTTAAATTTTATTGTCATTAATTTTACACCATTCTTTATGTAAAAAGGTGTCTATAACATTTTAAAAGTGATCCATATATCCATACCAGAAATATTCAACAATAACTTATTTTTTCAGAAATACAATTTGAAACAAATTTTTTTCACCATAGGACCTAGCAATATTGTTATTTGGCAGGGTTCGTTCATTTTAGCTTCATTGTTCTTTTTTTCTTCTTTATAAATATTTTTACCTTGGAGGATGATTGAAGCACTCTAGAATCCAGCCATTACAAATGCTTTGTACCGTAAGGGGTAGCTAAGCTTAGTGATGTGCTTATTTGCTAGTTCTTATTTTTCCAGGTGTTAAAAGTATTTGCTACCATAGTATGATACCCTGGTAAACTGATATAGCAATAGACTACAAAACTTAGTCCTGAATAATTTTTTACCAATAGTGAAAGTGTCATATTGATAATATCATATCATATTGATAATATGGAATTGCACAAGGCGTGTAGTGAAATTGTGTGCATTGTATTATACACATACCAAATTGATGTGCTTCTACTGTTCATTGCAGTTAGTGTCAAATCTTTTTTTTTCTGAAAAAAAATAAAGATGAATAATTAAGCCTTTCAGCACACCCTTTTTTCACAGCAGAGTAAATGGTACAGTTAAGGTTAAGACGGCCCCTTGTGTGTATGATAGTTTTATCTTATGTATGTATTATGTATGTATACATGTAACAATATTGCTGCAGATTGAATATTATACTAACTTCATCAGCATCAGCAAACAGCAAGTTTGAAAAAGAAACCCCATTCCAGCTCAAAGATTTAGATTGTGGTTAATTAGCTGATGAGTGCAAGTTAGCCAAATGTACGTTCTCAAGTAGTATAAGAAATTTTGAATTGCATAATTTCTTATGATTCAGCTATGATACATAATCAGTATTTTGCTTATATGGCTTCTTAGGAATCTTCCATGATGCCTACTGCAAGCGCTGCCTCGACTTTGCGCCGTCGCGACAGTACGCCATTGCTGGAACGAATCAAGGTTGATCTGGCCAAGATGAAAACAGAGTCGGTAGAAGAGAAAGAAAGAAAAGAAAAGAAACCAAAGCAAGATTCACCCATGCTGAAGTATATTAAGACACAAGTGAGTTGTTTATTTAATTTCATCCAAAAACAATGACATTGCCCCTCCACATACAAAATTGGGCAAAAAAAGTCACACTTGAATTGTTGGACTTTTGAAGTTTTCCAATTTCATTCACAAATATCTTGTACAAATATTGTGCACAAGATTTACTGCTTAACAATTTAAACTATGTAAAATGTCAAGTATCTTTTATGAAAAGTAATAAGTTTTCACATGGTACCGGGTACACAGGTTATTATCATTTGTTGATTTGTAATTAATACATCTGTTCTATTTTTCTAATTATAATGTTTCGGTTCATTGCTAATGATGTTTTCTCCCCTTTACTGAATACCAATGTCACCTGTAGTGCATAATTAAGAAATTGATGGGTGCCGGTGCTGTTAAACATTATGTAATGTTATTTTGTGCATTGTCTTGTTTGTATGTCTGTACATTTGACAGCTTTTCTGCCTTTTCCTCTCAGGTCCGTAACCTGACTCAGTGTCCCTTGGCCATCATGAACAAGTCAGTCCCCATCTTAACACAGGAACACCTCATAGAGATGCTGCCTGTTGCCTGGGAACTGCTGCTGGAGAGTGACCAGGAGGTGGCAGCAGCTGCAGGTAGGCCAAGACAGGACAGTGTCAAAGGAAGTGTTTAGATTGAATGATAATCTTGATGGATTTACAATCAAATTCCTGTGACATTCAACAACAAGTCTCTCTCCCCTTAACCCTATTACAATTTCTACATCAAAAGAAAGAAGGATGATTGGAAAAATGGTAAAATGTGTTTTGGAAAGAGAACAAATGTGACGCAAAGATGTTGATGAATGGTACTACACTAGCTTTAACCCCATCTCTTGCATTTGTTATCTGGAAACATTAATTGATATAAAAATAATTCTTATCCATTTAATTCATTTCTAGCCACATTGGTCCTTGTTGCCTCTGTCAAAGTGAAACATGAGGTAGAAGCTCTAATGATGAGAGAACTGCAGCATGAAGATACCACACAAAGAATTAATGCCATTCTAAGGTACATCATTCTCTCACTGTCTCCCCAGTTCAAGTAGGTCATATTTTTTGATGGATTCTGGTGCTAAAATTTGAAATTTGTCTAGAGCCTAGAGGAACAGAGTAGTGGAAAGTCTTTTAATTTTCATCCGTAATTGCTTTCTTCCGCATAGGGTGATCAGTAGAAATAACACAACTGCATTTTTTTCCACAACACCTTATAGAAAGCATTCATTTTATTTATCCAATCCCAGGTTCCATGCTCTCTGGAGGTTCCGGTACCAAGGATGGTGCCGGCTGGAAGAAGGTGCTCATGTCAGCTTCAAGGTACCCCCTCCCAGTATAGACTTCACAGTGCCCTCTCCAACCATTGGACTGCCCAGTGCCATCATCATTGACCCTCCCTGGACACCACATTTTAAGGCCAAAGTGGAGGAAGTGACCATTAACCAAGATCAAACGGTATTGATAGAATGGATGAGCGTTTTTTTTTTATGCAAAATCTATATGAAGTTACTGCTTATGAAGTTTTATTTATTGGTTTTTTTCTTACCAATTGGCAAACAATGTTTTACATTTAAGAAAAAAGTTGTATCAGTACAGATGTATTATGTATATTCAGAGACCCTGCACATATTTTAAGATGTGTGAAGCAAGTAAAGATTTTTCAAAGATATGCAGTTTGTATTGATTTCTACCAGAGCTTTCTTCAGGTATATGAGTAAAACCATGCAAATAATTGAAGGTGACATTTCATGACTAAAGTGCCTACCTTGGTTAACTTTATTTTTATTCTTTAGCTTTAGGCTAAAACAGCCTATCAGCTTCACTAAAATACAAAAAATGGCAATTGATATTTCAGAAATCCTTTGTTACTGCAACATCAACTAGGCGCAAACAGCAACAAGAGATGATTTATAAAGCTCTTTTAGCTGAGGAGGACAGAAAAAAGGCAGCTCGCGAAAAGTTTCCTATGACAACAGTTGCTATCCAACAACAAGCAGCTTATGAACCAGCGCTGCATCATGGGAATGAGGAACATGAGGAAGGTGGGTTGCCATGGCAGTTGATGCATGATGGGTAGTGGGAAGTATCCGGTGCACCAGAAACCATGCGATTGCCAACCAGCTTTGCAGTGCAAATAAGAAATTAGATGATTTCAAATCAGAATTTCAGATATGAAGTTTGTGCTTTTGAGTAATGGAGTTTTGTTTGGCAAGAAATATACATTTTATTGCATCGTGAAACTTCATTTTTGCATCTTATAAATGCATATGAACATATTTCTAAATAAATATTTAGCAAAGAATTTTTACAAGAACTAAACGTAAGTGATTCTGATATTTGTGAAAAGCAAGGCAAATTCTTCGACTTAGTGGCATGTCTGTTAATAATTTTGTGTATTTGCAAAAATCAAGAAATGTGGCATACCACCTTGAATATGCACAATCATGCATGGTTATGTTAGTGGAAATATCCTATTGACGCAAGATGAATGACACTGTTTGGCAGATGTGGTTTTCTGGTTTCTGGTGCACCTTCAACAAGATACTCTTATTTGCTTTAGGCTAATGACTAATATAGTGGTGTAATAAGCCGTAAAAGCGAGCATTCTGGTAGGCACATACTGGGCTAACCCAAAGAGGATGAAGCTTTACAAATGTAAAAATAAAATGAAGGTATTTATTTATTTATTTATTTATTTATATTTTTTGAACAGAGATAATGCAACGTTTGTTGAATCTTTGTGATTGTTGGAAAAGTGTAAAAAAATATATTTTTGTGGTAAGCCCAGTGTTCCAAGAATTAGTTCAGAATGGGTATTGGAAGAAATAGCCAGTAGTAAAGGAGATGCATAAATTAATTAGATTTTGGTAACTATATATATAATTAAATCATTTCTGTGGCTTTTGCATTTTATTGAGTTGGGTTTTACAAAGAAGCATTTTTGTTTTATTGCAGTCAAAATTATTACCTAAAGTATTGTGGATAGGTATTCAGCATCTTTTACATTATTTCCAATGTTTTTGGCAAAAAGAAAAAAAAAGAAATTAAACATGATAATAATCCACATGAAAAAAGCCTCACGAAGCAATATAACAGAATTGCAAAGTGATTAACCCAGATATCTTAGTAAAACTCCACTTAAAAGAGCATGATAGGCTGGCTAATTAATAGCAGAGCTATTCTTCTTCAGAACATAACTGTGGTGAAGCAGCTGGCAGTTGAGAATAAATGAGCTCAAATACTGCTGAAGAATACACATTTGGCATCGGAAAACTGTGTTTTGTGGTACTTATTTTATGATGAGAATTGTGCTTATACAGGATTTTTGTTTTATTTTGTTAGTGCATATGGTTCTTTTGTTTTGTTTTGTTTTGTTTTGTTCTTTTTTTTGTACGTTCGAATTTCGTAAGAGTGTGTAAGTGAGCTTACAACACGTTTGTGTTTAAGTATGTATCAGCACGTGTGTGCGTGTGTGTGTACAGGTACCAGTATGTGTACAGGTGTGTGTGCAAATATCTATCAAGGATGTGCAGTTTTTACGTGTTAAATTTAAAACTATAAAGCTCAGTATTCATTTCAGCCGAATGCATAATAATCATAAGAATGTGTGTTTTTTGTGTGTATGAATATGCATATATTTAAGTTTTGGTTTATATGTAATGTCCGAATTACTCCTGTTTAAGTAAAGTTAAATTATTGAAGTATATTATATCAGTATTAAGCCCAGTTTCTTCACCACAGTTTAATTAGTGGGTTATGATAATGTCATGGTATTTTTATTATTATGCATAAATGCCTAGTTAGAAGAGGATCTGATAGATATTTCTAAGTGGAAATAAATTAAATTTCTATGATGATGTTCTACACCGTTGCTCCTAACCTGTCCCATTACTAAATGTGAATGTCATATTAATTTCCCCTGACCAAACCTACCTAACCTTACCTTGAACCATGAAACTGACCTTGTGACCTTGATTGACCCTGTGACCTTGACCAAGTGCCCTCAATGTGGTCTTGTCTGCTTTGGGTAAGAAAATTTCCCAGAATAAAATCAGATATGTTGTTCGTAAAATGATCATGACCTTGACCTATAATGACCTCCCAGAAGCAGTGACCTTGACACCTTTGCACTTAGAAATATTCCCGCATGGCAAATTGAATTTTACCGTCATTTCCCCATTCAGCAATGATGCAAGAAGAAATCAACATGGCTGCAAGGCGTATGTCTGTAGCACCCATGGCCATGACCCGCAATCTTCAAGTGCGTACGGCCGTGCCGTCGTACGCACGTGGCAGCAGTGCATTATGGACCAAAAGTCCTTTAACCTCTGCAGTTGTCACAACAGGTACGCATGGCTGATAGCATGGGGAATATTTGGTAGTGCTTGCTGATGGTGCATGCTGCTTGCTTCAGCTTGCTTGCATTTTTTTGTTTTCATGAAAGAATTGAAACATCTTCATGAATCTGGGCATGTCGTTTGGTTGTGGAAAAATTTTTGCATCATTAGAGATATCTTTTTTTTTTTTTTTTTTTTTCAAAATATTTAATTGTCCTCTCTTTGTATTATGGTGTATGGTGAAATACAATAATGATGTGCTGGTAAACAAAACTCATACATCCTTTTTTCTTTGAAAGAATAAAGCTATGCTATGAAGAAGCACCGAGTCAGTTTATACATGTATTGACAAGGAAGATGCTTTAGAAATTCCATGTCTCATTTGCTTCTTTAAATTAGAAAGCTCAGAAATCACTACACTTGATTTCTGGGTATACGTATATGTCATCTGTTGTTTGAAGAAAGGTTATGCACACACTCTTGCATGGTTTATCTTTATGTTTGATATGATATTTGAGAAGGATTTGGGACTGATTGCAAAGTAAGCATAGGCCCCATTTCACAAAGCTTAATTTAGGCGGAAGTCGGTTTAAACTTCAAAGCTGAAAAATTTAGTCAGCTTTGAATTGGGATAAATCTGTAGTCTTCTCTGTAGTATGCAATATAATATATAGAAAAAAATCTGTCTAAAATGTTAGTGTCTTAAAAGTAAATATGAAATAGATCTTATATATTTGTTTTAGCTGACTACCGATGATTTATCCTGTTTCAAAGAGAACTCATTTAGACCCACTTTTAACACATTTTGTGAAATAGAGCCATTATGGAATCTGGTTTTAGATTTTTAGAATTCTTGTTGCTATGTTACGTTTAGTGGCAGCGCAGTGGGTTTGGAACTAGGTTGATCATCAGGTGAATTTACAAAATTTTAATATTAAAAATTTGAAGTACAGTTCCAGACTTTTCAGTGCATATTTTATATGCAGAGTTGAAATAAGGCAGTCTTTTGAAGTTTCCAGAATTCAATCGGAATTTTTTGTATTAAACACATAATATTTGAAAAGAAATTAGCGAAAAACTGGTATATATTATTTTCTGAATATCACCACCACACTGGTTTTTCATTTAGTCAGATAATTAATAGAAAACTTAGTAAATAACAATTCTTTCTGAAAGCTGGCAAAACTACCAAATCAAAAGTATTTAAAGATTGGTATAAATCAGACATGAAGTCATGGTACCCAACAATTTGTAGATTATATAGTCAAGGTAATGGCCTGATTTATTAGAACAGACTATAGAAGGCATGAAATCACGTTCGCCATCGCAGTTTTGGTTCCTATTTTATCAAAATAATGAAAAGTCGAAAAAAGTGACATTGCAGTATTTAGAAATTAGAAATAGAATTTCTGATGTTTAATGTGTGTTAGGTGTGCATTTTAGGTGGAAATTTTGTTTTAGAATTATAGATGGAAAGATTTGTGTTTAGTGAGGTATGGTAGTCTACAAGCTGTATGAAGCACTTAAAAAATGTGTTCTTGGTATAGAGTTTAAGGATTGATGTAGATAGCGATAGTCATTTCTGCTCATAGATGTCAAGTAGTGAATAAAACAGCATGGCCAGCAGCTGAATTAGATTTGAATTTGGAGTGAATAGAAGAAGGCTCTAACTGTCACGAATACATTTAGATTGTTCACAGTTTAATAGTTGTTATTTCTAGAATTCTGAATGCAAATAGGTTTTCTTTTTATACAACATAGTTTGATTTATCGTGCAAGCACAAGATGGAAAAAAGCATTGCTTATAAAGAATAAGATGTTTTAAGTTCACATGCTGTGGTGTGAATTTTTTTAGTTAGATATTTTGAATTAACTAGCAATATTTAGGCTTGTTGCACAATATTATATTTAGAAATTTAAAGGTAGTAATCAGAAAAGCTAGGTATGATAGAATACACACTTTAGAAGTTTCCTTATCAACTTTTTAGAGAACAAAATGTTTACAAATGTATTTTCAATTTGATATGTACATGTTTATGTTTTAAGTGTACATGCATTTCTCATTAAGTTCAGGTGAAGATTTTCTTTGCTTTAAGTGTGGGTTATCTTTCAGGTGGTGTGGATATTGATTCTTCTGGTTTCTATGTTATTTGTATACTGTATCTGTGTTTTTGTGTATGTGTATGTTATTTGATTATCATATATGATGCCATTTTTTTTTCTTTTTTTTTGGAATTTTTGATCAAGTTAACAGAGAAGTGTAAGGAATTCCTTGTTAACAGTGTTAACTGTGATATAATGTGTGAAGTGTTTATTGTTTTTTCAGTATTTTTTCTGTTTAGGATGTTTTGTCTCTTAATTTTACAATTAATTAAAAAAAATTTACATGAAATTTTTTTTACAGGATCTAATTTTATGTCTTGAAACCACTGTATCATCACTTCTTGATATAGAGCATGTCTTGTTTCTCACTGCCGCATATTACACATTTTTGCTGTTTATGATGGTATACTGATATGCTTTTCATGTTATTATTTCTCATAAGCAGACTTTATAACACACACCACCTAAAAATTGATATTTTTCCTTGTCACACAAGACCAATTGTCTAGAAGATCTAGGCCATTGCTAAATATAAGGGTGTTGTCTTTTTTTTTTTTTTTTTTTTTTTTTTTTTTTAATAAGAGGTCTTGAATTTGTAAGCTGCTAAAATAACATAAATGTTTAATTCATCAGAATTTTTTTAAATTTATTTTAGAACAGTCTTTGTACTCATTAATTTTTTATCTTTCTATTTTTCCTAGATCTCATAAGTATTATGAGGGTTTTTTGTATTTGTGCTTCAATGAACATGGATAACTAATCTCAGAATGATTGTGACATACTCCTTCTGAGATGTTTCAAATTATTAATTTTTAGTCATATTTATTGGTATTATCATTTTTATTCTATTTTAAAGGTAAAAGAGGAAATTTCGATGCGAAATCTCTTATTGGATATATTTGCTTTGTGATATTGATGCTTTTCTTTCTCCCAAGCATCAATTACAAAATATCGATACATCTAAATCATAATATATTTTATATTCACATTTTCAGATCATTAAGTAAGGTTGGTTGAACTAGCTGACCAATATTTTTTCCAGTCATATCTCTTTATGCACATTTTTGATATTATTTTCTTTTTCAAAATATATATTTGCATTTTAACATGATTTGCTACATTTGATAAATGTCTTTTAATATTGCCTTCTTCATTAAAAAAATGTTCTTTTCTCACATACAGAAGCAATGAAATGGTGAGTAATTAACACAGAACAGTTCCTGCATATTCGTAATAAAAATTGACTTCCAACACATATTCCATACTATACTCTTTTTATGTTTTGTATCCAGTATGCTTATTCTATATTTTCATGATCTTCTTCCTCCCCTTACTTCAGGAGAAGAAGAACGCGTGGAAGTGCTGCACTCTCATCAAGTCCAGATGGCGCAACCTGTCTTCCCGTCTGTTATCTGCACGGCATCAGTGCCCATTATACATCTACTGGAAGATGTGGAGGTCAGCACAGAGGGAATATCAGGTAGACAAAGAATTTTTTCCAGTAGTTGATTTTTTTGTCAGATTTCTTATATTGCTTTTATTTTATTTCATCTGACGTCATTTGTAAGGTTTTTTAATTGCCTTTATAATGTTGGACAGATTGAAAGAACCATAAATTGACCAAAAGGTGTAGCTGTATAATTGGCTATTGACACTCCATTGAATATATTTTAATTTTTTTGTAATGCCTGTATATGTGTGAGACTGTACAGTACTGTATGATCTAAAGTATTGCACTTTTTCTGTTTTTTTTTTTTTTTTTTATTGTCCATATTGGCTTAAGAATGGTAGTGCTGAGAACCAATAAATGTTAACTTCTCCCAGACCCAATAGTTTGGTATTTCATTAAAATATTTGATAAATCTATTGTATTACAGTTTGCAAGTCCTTGCTCTATGAGCAATTTATTATTATTATTATTATTATTATTATTATAATATTCCCCAGTGTGTGAGGTGGCAGAGAAGGTGATTTGGTTATGTCTGGTGGAGGACCCTGCCCTGTTCCTCAGACATTTCCTGGAGAAGATGACCAACAAGGACAAGCAGGAAGAGCTGATCTTTGTGCTGAGAAAGCTGCTGCTCATGCTGCCCAGCTTACCCTCCCAGACGGGCCATATCCTCTTCAATTACCTAGTAAGATATGGTGGCCAAATTTAAATCTTTTGGAACAAAACTTTTGGAACAGATTTTTTATGTATAAACTGAGATGTTTTTTAACATGACATATGTTGAATGTTCACATTACTCAAAGAAATTTCCTGGTCCTGAAGTATCCAAGTTAATACTGAGTGTACTGTACAAAGCACATGTTGGTTCCATTGTTTAGACACATAATTATCTTGGGTAGTGCTAGCAATTTTTTCTGCTTAGCCAAATCACCACTTTTTTGTCAATTTGTTTTCCAAATGGCTTTAATTTGACTAAAATTAGTCAAATCAACCCTATTTTGTTTAGTCAATTCAAGTCAGCTTTAGCATTTGGCTAAATTGGCGAGTGTTAGCGCTACCCCAGATTGTATATAATCCATAGTGTAATATGCTTCTTCATCTTCTTCTGCTCCAGGTTGGGTATATTATGTTCAATGTGAGAGCTCCCAGTGAAGGAACAGTGGAGTCCACATCACGAGTGTTGTCCATATTGTGGATGGTATGTGCCTCTCTGATTTCACATTCCAGAACTTGTGTTTATAATATGTCCAGTTTTGTTTCTGAACCAGTTTTGTAAAAATTTATCATAACTACAATATTAAATAAAATGACCGTCTTTGCTCATTGTTATTGTAATTTAATTTAACATTTTTATGATTGTTTCTAGGTGATCCCCTATGTTGATGGTATCTTTTTCAAAGATTTGAAGCAAACTTTAAAGAAGGAACAGTGTGAGGTAGGTTCACTTCTTTTTATCTTAACCATTTTCAGGGTTATCACATTATATCACTGTAACAGTAATAATGCAGGCAATACACTCACCTCAGTTGTTACAGTTTTTCTGAGGTCTAAAAATCAACATATTGACATCAACCAAAGATGGTAATTTTGTAATAAACAGAACCATAGTTTAATGCCCATGCAAGGAATTTGATTTACCTGTTGTTGGGCTTCTATTTCAGCCCCAGTTGATGGTAACAGCCAATGTCCCCAGTGCCAAAAAGATCTTAATCCATGGCCCAGACCTGACCAGTATTCCTTCACAGCTACCTGTACACGAGGTTTGTAGGGCTTTTATTATAATGTGTGGCAGAGATCGAGGCAGGTCTCTTTGTAAGCAAGTGGAGGAAACGTCATTGTCATCATCATCATCATCATTATGATAATAATTGTTATAATGATAGCAGAATTAATAAGAAAATAGATGAAATTAAAATGTATTTGAATTAATTTTCAAAAAAAAAAGCATGTCCATAATAATAAATATTATTACTGTAAAATACTGTAGAATTAGAAAGTTTTGATTTGGTGAAGAATATTTGATTTTAGAAGTAAAAAATAATAATCCTGTTGATACCCAAAGAAATGTTTTGAAATATAACTAAATTTTAAATCTGTATCTTTGCTGATTTGTGCATGTTTCTATAACACTTTTTCACACTATAATTTGCAATTTTTATACTTTAATTATTTGTTTTTTAGGACACCCAGTTTTGTACTTTGTTGCAAGACAGTTTGGACTTCTTCAACATCCCAGAAGAGCAGCATGCAGAGTACTTCTTGGTGGATGTGAGGACCAGTAAGTATTTTTTTCTCAACAAACACAAAAACCCCATAAAGAATAAAATATGTGATTGTGTTTTGCTGACAAATGTTAAACAAAACTCACTTGTATTTATTGACATGTTTGCCCATTGTTTGTTTTTCAGACCAGATCCACAATGGGAACTCTTACGTTAGAGATTTCTACTTCTTCAAGAGAAACCAGTACCCACAGCTCTCCATGGTGCACATGAACCCTAATGATGCATATGGGAAGCTACAAATGCAGGTAAGAATGAGAAAATGCATTGTGTTGTCACAACTAACGCAATAAGCACACCTCTACTATTTAGAGTGTATTAGGTGAGACTCAATGGCTGTGCCATTGTCTTGTCAAAACTGTTGCAATGTCCTTAATTTTCATGTTTAGAACAAACAAATTTGGGTATTGTGTGTGTTGGATTTGAAAGTTTACGTCGACACACATGAAATCCAATGAAGCAGATAGAATAATAGAAATGTGAGTGAGAGACAAAATGCATTGTACAATCAGAACTTGCAAGATTATTAATACATTATTAAATTTTGGCCAGAAGAGTACAGTACCATTCAATGAATACAAATACCCATGCCATATTTGTTCCTCGGTGTTAACTGTCAAATTGAATGTCTGCTATTACCTTTTTATTCTTATAGATTAGTTTATTGCTCTTATTGTCTTTATGTAGCCTGTTTTATGTTGTTCTGTAAGAGTAATATGATATGCAATTCGTTTTGTCTCACATTAAGTTACTTCTTCTCTTTTATCACTTTACTTGTTTATTATTTTGTATAATATTGTAGTATTTCACAGTATTTAAACATGATAGTATAGGTGCATAAAGTACAAATCTTTTCTTGCATCTGAAAATGTAGTTTTTCTTTTTTTTTTTTTTTTTTTTTTTTGGAGGATGCAGATTATGCTATCCACAGCTCAGTTATAGTGCTGTCTGCTACTTTGTGCTAGCAGATAAAGTCAAGGCTGTATACACTTTAGTTCATAAGAAGTAAGGTGTATTCACAGTTCAGTTGTGACTGCTTAACTGGCTACTGCACTAGCTCAGACATTGTAATTTTGGCTAATGTCTTACCGTGCAAATTTCATCCAAACTCTCAGTTCCCCAACTATAATTTCCAAATTTTCAACTTTTTGATTGTTATTGAAGTGAAGTAGATAAGTATAATAACAAAAATACTTTTTTTCTCTGTCTGTGACCAGTAAACAGTAATCACAGCGTGTCATAATTGCAGTGTTAATATTTAAGTACTAGTTATAAGCAGTCACATTTGGATATGAATAAACCTAAAGATGTCTCCTCTCTGTATTGTCAATGTTTTTCTTTGTAATATGTTGCTTTGTTTTTTGTCTTTTTTATTCTTTTCTCAAGAAAACAGAAATTTATCCCGAACTAGCCATGGTCAGATTAGACACCCAGAAAGCGTTCTCTGCTCTGCAGCATAAGGTAGTGATCTGGTGGAGAACCAGATTAGTTTAGTCAAAGGCTCTATTCCCATAGATTTTAGATCGATCTATCCCCGCGGGGAGTCTCACTAGATTACTTTCAGATAATCCGACTTAAATGTCCGTCCCGCCTACTACAAGCTGTAAGGGGGTAATTAACTTTCGTGCCCGCCTGGCTGACAGCTATTTAGCGTGAACCCCCAGGGAGTTAGGTCGATCTAAAGTAGGTCGATCTAATCTATGGAAATGGGGTGTAAGTGATTAGATGGGTGAAGCTGACCTGGGTGCCACTGATGATTTAGTTCACTGATATTGCTTCATGATTAACTGGTTTGTTTGTAAAATGCATGGTGAAATTTTGGAAATGTGAATGATCTGCCATTATCAGAAAATACTTTTTTGATGACAGTGAGAGATATATCACTGTATTTAATTTTATTCGTACTGAAATGATTACTTTTATGGGGGTGTATTTATAAAAGGCATTTTTGTAAATTAATGAATAGAATTACTGATACATAAAGACCAAAATAAAGAGGAAATCACAAAATCTTACCATGCAAGAGAAGACCTGGCTCATAGTAGTAAAGTGGGAGAAATGGTAAAAATAACCATTACTAACTTCACACAAAATAACCATGTTAGCAGTAACTTGTATCAAAGACTTAAAAGCACAGGGGACTACTTTTTGACACAGAATTGACCAGAGAAGGTACTGTATTTCATTCAGTACTTCCATACAAATCTGACAGTTTTTGTACATTTATTCGGCATAACGATATAATAGATGATGTAAATTTAGAAGTTAACAACAGGCATTAAACAAAATATTTTAAAATGCACAATCAAAATAATCTTCATGGACTGTATTTAAATGCATGATGTATGCAGCAATTATTTACACCCCTTTGCTTTTAAATACATTTTTTCTTTCCTGTGCAGGCAATAAACAGATATTTTCCTAAATAGTAGGCTCTGTCATCTTCAGTAGATAAACTCCTTGCCTTTTTTGCTTGTTAGAGATAGATTAGTCTCTATGTTGATAGTATTAATATGTATGTGTCCAACTTAACTGTTGGTGTGTTCACATGTAACTTGATTATAACATTTTTTCCAGAATATTGAAAAAAGTTCCTCTTTTTTTCCCCCCAATGACCTTCTACTCCAGTGAACCCCTTGGTTATTCTAACATGATTGACGAGAATTTAAAGGGGAAAAAAATTTCCAAGGGTTACCATTTTGGTGGTATGATGCTGCGTGTTTACGTGTGTGGTTTACATTAGAAAATTTTCACTGTGAAGTGTTTTGAAGTGAACTTGATGACTTAGTGTGACCACTAGCTGTTGGTTTCAGTTTCATTCAGACATGACCTTCGAACCTTTAGACCTTTGACCTTTCACCTTTTGTCATGAGACAACCAGATTTGAAATACACGTATTTCACTGTAACATTTTGTGACACATATTACATGTAGACCTGTGTCCAATCTCAAGTTATCCTTTTCTGAATGCACTTACATTAAGTGCTCCTTGATTTGAGCTTCTCTGTCAAGAGGGAAGTATTGTTTTTATTTTGGCTGAGTTCAGTATCTCAAAAATTCAAATTTGTCATTTCTGCTTGATAAGTTGAGACTTTTGTCAATTTAGTGAAATAATAGAAAAGGAGAGGTCAGATGAATATATTGTGGTTGCAGTGAACTTGATGTGATTTAACTAATTGATTATATTTATTTATTTATTTATTTATTTTCAGTCATTGTGGTTATTATTTTCCATTGATTTTAATAAATATTAATTAAATTGATATTTTAATAAACTTAAAAGTTGTATATATATCAGCGGGGTAATAAATTGACATGGTGAACTAACCAAATGTTATAACCATGGAACAATTTAAAGCAAATGATAGACTTTCAGTAGATTTTTACAATATCAAATACCAAATTTAATTTTATAACAAGTTCATTGACCATTACATCTTTAACATACTAATGTATCTGTGAACTGGTTAACTAAAATGTGTATTTCATTGGGTGTAAGAATGTAGTTTAATTATATAATTCTTGGTAATGCTGAATATAAATTAAATAACCATTAAACTTTTAAATTGTGTTTCTTCTTGTCACTGGACATGTGTGCAAAAATATAATTTTTGATACAAAAATAATATTTTGAACATTTCATTGGGTCTAGTCATTTGGTAATTGACTCAAGATTTAATTTTTTTAGGCAATTGCTCTGAAGTTTGCTGAAGTTGGTAAAGTTATGGCAACCTTCTCAATTCTGACATCTCATCAGACACCAGGGCGGAGCCACCAGGTACAAGACAAGCTGTCACCAATAATATTTAAAATAATTAAAATGCTTAATTTTTCAATAAATCTGATTTTTAGAAACCATAACAATGATGCCAACATATTGTTTTCATTTGTTTGATAAATAATATTAGATTCACGGTAAATGATATTATGTTTGTTTAAGAATTTACTGACACATGTTCAGACGTTTATATTACCTTTACAGCTGCAAAACCATGTAATGTTTGTTTATGAAGAACTTCTCAAATTGCCATCATTCCCGCGCAAGGCACTAGAAGCCGAGTTTGGCATGTATAAAGGGGATCATGGGAAGGAAATGAGCAGCGTAGACAGCATGCACAAGTACACCTGGATCAAGCTGGTCGACAAGCTGTTTGCTTGCATGACAGGGACATTTGGATGGAGCGGAGAGATTCCTTTCTTTCTGAATGTCATCAACGGGGCATTGTTACTGCAGTGTGAGGACACCGCCCTGTTCCGCTTCTGTATTGCCACTCTGATCAATGCAGCCAGGAAGTTTAAGCACATCTTTGCCACCGATGGGTAAGTCATGGAGCAATCTACGAAAAAAAAATGAATTCACTAAGACAAATGTTTAAGACCTAGGATATGGTAAACTTTCAGGTTTTTATGTAAGTTTTTCATTAATTAAAAAATTCAATGTTATTAGCAATATGGTGTGGAAGCAACAGAGGTGACCGCTGTCTGCCTCTGTATGTGTTTGCGTGCATGCGTGTGCATGCGTGCTTGGATATTTAGTAATATGTGAATGACTTACACTGATGTTTAACATTGATCTTTGTTTCACTTGGTGGTCACCTTTTTTTCAGGTTTTTGTACATCATGCCGACCATAATGAGAGTGTACAGTAACAACCAGAACAACCCTGTCCTGGTGAGGGGGGTGCAGTTTGCCTGTAAACAGTTCTTCATCCTGCACAGAAAACCTTTCGTTCTGCAGGTAAGAAGTTAAACAAGTAGAAAGTTTGATAACAATTTAATACCTAGGTTGACCATCAAAGGCTTGGGGGCTCCTTATACTAACAACAAGGATGATGGGGACAACAATGACAATTAAGAATTTACTTACTCGACTACTAATAAAAATCGGATGTTCATTAATAATTCAGAAAATCATTACAATTCTAAATAATCATTTGTAAAGGGTATTGAAATACATTTATAAAAGCTCAAACACATTATAGTGGTATATTTTTTATTGTGTGAAAACTTACCTTTCATATTGTTTCTTTTCAGATGTTTGGCAGTATAGCCTCTAGCCTGAATGTTGGACCACTGTTTGCCACACCCACTGGGAACAAGGTAGTATGACAAAAATAAGTAAAATTAATATAACTCATGGCCCTTGCTAGATTAATGAAGACAAGACACTTGCATCCTCTAAAATGCCAATGTTTAAGTAATAATTTATTTTCAAGTCTTTCCCCGGAAAGTTGCTACAGGCTCCTTGTGGGGGGTTGGTTTGCCTACTCATTCTGATATCTTTGGATATTGGCCATAACATATTTTTTCTTTTAAAAAGTAGAATCCGTCAGAAAAGAACATATTGTAAAAGAATGTTTTTTTACCACAACATGGTTTGATGCCAGAATTTCAGTAATATTCAATAAGGTAAAATATGAAAATAATTGAGCCCATTTATAAGGCTTAAAACCTTTTGTTTCTTCCTCTCTAGATCCCAGCTAAACACCTGTTTGAAATGCTGCTGGCTTTGGAAGGGGACTGTCCTGATGAAATGGACATTTTGGAGTTGGTGGAGGGAGAGATGCCACTCAAAGCTTTGGTATGTGTTCAGTTAGAAATATCTGAAACTGAGACCAGGGCTCCGTAACTCGAAAGCGTCACAAATTGCGACCGAGCGCAAGCGTCTCTATTCCATAACTTAGCATTACTTGCTCCATCTAATAGCCTCAACATAAAAGGTGATATTGCTATTCACAATTCACGATTACTTTGAGTTATGGAGCCCTGGTCCAATTTGAATGGGAATATGATCTAGGTTGTATGCCATTAGGATGATGAGGTCCATTTATTGAGAAAAAGACTTCCACACTTATCAATGCATGCACACACACCTCTCTTTTGCAGTTTCTAGGTACGGGTTTATCAGTGTTAGTGTGTTAGAGAATGATATGTTTTAAAACTGCTACATACATATATTATACATACTATCTATATTCCAGGACTTTTGTTATGCTGATGAACCAGATAGTCTCACCATGTTGGAATGTATCAACATGTGTGTCACTGTGGTGGCCTATGCCTCAGATTCTGTCAGGGGGGCACAGATGCTGGTGGGTTTTACTTTTGTGTGATTTTATGATTATTTTACAGAATTATTCAGAATAGTTTTAAAGAAATCTGTAAATGTAGTAAAAAAATAATAATCAGATTAACCTGGAAATTTTTATTGCAATTGAAAATAGAAAAACTATCCATCAAAGGTGTACAGAATTGCATATATGTTCTTTTACAAATTTCACACTTTTAGCCTTTAATTTCTTTATCATCTCAGACTATCCTGGACGCCCTGCTTCCCCAGTACCTACAACACATACGCCCTGCCAAGAAGAACCATGAAAAAGCCAAGGAAGAACTGAACATCATCATGAACCTTGGGGTGTCCATGAGAGCGCTGATTACCAGTTGTGATGCTCTCACAAGGTAAAGAAAGATATTCTTAAAGTCTCTTCAGACTGAGACAACTTAAGCCTAAAAATTGGGCAAACTTGAGTCATCATTGGATCAGAAAACAGAAAGTTTTCTATGCTTGCTTTAACCACTGTGTCATAATGATAACAGTGTAACAATTTGTTTTCTGGTGATGCTCGAGTGCTATTTACTGTTTGCATTTGATTTTGTCTGAACTGATCAGTTTTACTCCCTCACTGCATAAGTAATTTTAATCCTTAGCATATTTTCTCTTCTGTGGCATAGTGCTAATTATTTTATATTTCAGTTGATCATGAAATGGACATGGTTTTCAATTTAAAGAATCTGCATTTGCTATGAGTACTTTTTTTTCTGTCATAGTTTGATTTTGTTATTTTCATATACTGAATGAAATGAAATATATTATATCTGATTTTTTTGTGACAGAGAACATTATATTATTTTAGTTTTGTTATTTTCTATTAAATTCTGCATGGTTATCACAGAAATATGAGTGGTCAGCAGAAGCACCTTGAGGTGGTCAGTTCAGGGGCCAAGCCGGTCAAGGCACACATGGGTAACCACCTGTTTGCTGACCGGGACTCTGTAGACCTTAATACCAGGTAAGACTGGCCAACACTGGTCAAGACTGGTCAAATTGAAAAGTTTTGACATGATTTTTTTTATAATGGATGTCACCGATAAATCTACTTTAGTAGTCTTTTAAATAAGAATGAAAATAATAAAAAGCAATGATGATAATCATAATAAAGAGTACTTTACAATATTAAGGTTTAAAAACTGCAGATTACTCATTCTAAAATTCAATAACATATCAGTTTAATGTTATAAGAAAATATCAAGTGCATGTATCGGTAAAATGAAACTACATAGGTGTTTATAATATTGTTTTCTAAAATTCAGTGCCTGTTTAAGTTCACCTTATTGAAACTCAATTTCATTATTTAAAAATTAATAATAATATTTTATATGAAAAGGGTAATTTATAAGTTTCATTTTCATAAGAATGCTTTAAAAACAAAAAAAATCCTTCCCTCTTACATTTGTCTGATATATGTCAGTTATTTATTCTCCCTCACCAGACAAATGGAGGAGGGCACACGAACCACCCCTCAGCAACGTGAAGATGAGGACCTGGAGATCAGTGAGTACCGCCAGCCCCGGGACTCTCTCCTGTGTGTGGCTGCCGAGTACTACACCACCTGTGTCCCCAGGGTGAAAGAGCTGCGAAAACAGCTATCTGATAGCAACAGAAATGTGGAGCTGTTTGATATCAAAGCTCATACGGTATGGGGTTCTGAATTATCGATCTGAAAGTTTTTATGGTTCTCATTTTTGTAGAATTAGTTTCAGTCAGGTGTAAGTTAGTCCTGATGTGAACAAGCACTTTGTTATCAGTGGTGTATAAAATGAAAGGTAACAGTTTTCTGTGCATTTAAAGCAGGCATTTCAAGTCTTGGGCAGTTTGCATTCTATTAATTATACTATTAATTATTATATTCTTGATTGAAAAATATATTTTCCAGAGACTGGCAGAGATTGCCCACACCCTACTGAAGCTAGCACCATATGATCCCTGTACCATGGGCTGCCGTGGATTACAGAGGTAATAGGATAAAGCCGTGCTCACACAGGACTACTTTGACCAGAATTTGGTCCAACTTGCACTGTCAGACAACCATGTTTTTGCCCTTGTTCCACTTTAAAGCATTGCAGTAACTTTTTCTAGCTTCCTTTTTATTTATTTATTTATTTATTTATTTATTTATTTATTTGTCTCTAGATACATGGTCCAAGTGCTTCCTCTGACAGACTGGTCCCACGAAAAGATACGCCCCGCCCTCCATCTTCTGCTGAAAAGACTGGACAGGATGTTCAATAAAGTGACCAGGAAGTTCACTCTCAAGCAGAACTTTGACTGGTTTGCAGCAGCCAACTTGTTGAGAGGCAAGATGGTTTTAGAAGTTGTTTTAGAGAATTTGACATGGTTGTTTATTGCTTTCTGGTTGAAATTAGCTTAAATGAGACTTACAGATTGAAAAGCAAACAGATTCTCTAAAATGGTTAAATTATGAATGCAAGAAAGAAGGTTCATTGGAGTTTGAATTGGACAATTGTAGTAGATGTTTAATTTTATGAAAGTTTTCTCTTTTAAAAATTTTCAAATTTCTGTTAATTTGAATGTGAATATTTGATAGAACAGCACTTGTGATCTATTCAGTCTGGGTCATTTAAGACTGGGAATTAACAGAACTGGTTTTATCATATAGTCAGATAGTCAAGTATAACTCATTTTGACTTTGTGGCACTAAAAGGGAGTGTATTGGTATGTTGTGGATGTTTTCTACTCTGGTTTTGTATTGTTTTTCAGGATTGTACCTGACTCTGTCCAACTATCCCTCCCTGGCCTTCATCCCTTACATGAAGGTAAGTAGTACATGTATTACCACTCACAATGTAAAGAAAATGCATGAGTGATAAGGTCAGGTCAGCTCTGCAGCAGTATTAGTTCATTTTTTTGCCCAAGAGAAAAAGGTATCACTGTCTTTGTCAATTGCTAAAACATGTTTCCTATTTGTGGCTTTAACAAACAAACCATTATTATGCTCAGCATCATGTATAAGGGCACCACCACTGCCTTGAGTTTTATGAATCTATGACAGAAATTATGTGGAATGTATACTGAATTTCACTCTATTATTATTATTATTATTATTATTATTATTATTATTATTATTATTATTATTTCAGCCTGTAATCAATGTGTGTCTTGGCATCCTGTTGTCAGAAGACAAACCAGAAGGTACACAGAGTACCCAGCACAATTCTTTTGCTGCCCAGGTCCCCCAGCTGTTCTGTTCTTCTGTGGTGAAACTGGTGGCCATGCAGATGGCAGCACTTGGGGTGAGTCGAGTTTTAGACCCCGTTCCCATACCTAGATCATGCAGGATCAACCTATCTCCAAAGGGTGTCTCGCTAAATTATTTTCAGCTTAAGCGACTCTGATGCCTGGCACACCTACTGAAGCTGTTTTGGGGTAATTAACTATCGTTTAGCAGCTTCAGTAGGTGTGCCAGACATCTGTAGTGCATAGTATAGTATTGGGGTGTGTGGTATGGTACAATATATAGTACAGGATTTGCCTAGCTCTAGTAAGCCTCAGATAACTAATTTTCTACAACAAAATAACCTCGTCCAGAGATGAAATATCTAGATTATGGAGGAATAATATACATTTTCATTCACTCAGGAATTTTGTTTCTTCCCCAGGACCAGTACACATTGGAGCAGGTGTGTGGGGGCTCTGTGTACACAAGTATGGAGAAGACGCAGAATGTGCTCATGAACTTCATTGTTCCACTCTGTATAAGAGTGGGGGCAGGCAGAAAAGGTAATAAAAATATAATCTTAATGGATAAAGTAGATTACCCCTGTTATTTTGTTTCTGGGGTGTTAATTCCACTGGACTATAATCTTTAAAAAAAGTCAGTAACTTACATTACATATATCAAGTACTTTATGGAATGTTTGTCACAGTTGAACAGCCTAGTGACTGTCACATGTGACATACTGGTGAACACCTTCACAACTACCACAATGTCACATCTAACACATTTTCAAATTCCAATTTTAACACATTCCTTAAATAATATATTTTTGACTAAACAATTATTTTTATATTTTGTCAATCTTTTATAATGAATGAAATTTTGATTGACACGGTCAATCACATTGTCATTGTAGACTGTCCCAAAGTACGCCAGGAAGACATCTCCTATGCTTTGACCATCATTCTGAATACTCTGGTCCCGCCTGTGAAAGTTCCCGTACAGCCCGTGGGAGGTTTTAACAAGCCTCACTACATGTCAGCTAGCGACGTTCACAACTCCAGTGTGTCCTACAGCGAGGCCAGGTCACCCCAATCTGCCATTAAAGAGAATGTATTTGATACTGCTTTCCTTGGTACGTATGATGTGTAAATATTTTAAGATAGAAAGAGAGAGTTTTTTTGTGTGTGTGTGTATTCGGGCTGCAAGTCATACTGCATGCCCCATTTTTATTTATCTCTGATTTTACGATTTAAGCTTATCAGTATGTCTGCTGGGATTCAAAGTAAAGGAATGTGGAAGTAACTACAGGCCCCATTGCATTGATATAATTGATTTCTCTCTCAGGTCTGAAGGTATTGATAGTTTGCTTCCCCAAGGAACTGAGCTTAGAGTGGCAGAGAATTGCCAATTGTATCAAGGAGATTGGACACAAAATGATAGGTAAGACATGACATTCATGGTATGATATTCATGGTATCAAAGTGGGTCATGGTATCTGTGGTTCCAGGAAGAGACATGACATTCATGGTACCATGATGGATCAAATAGACACCACTTGAAAAGATGCTTTTGGGTTTTTGAAAACAACTTCGTCCTGTAGGCCACACTTTTAGAAAAAAATTAAATACATTACTTTTGGAAGGTGACAAAAAAGCAGCTTGTTATTTCATTGTTTGTGAGGTTAGAAAATGCAGGTCAAATCTTCAACATTGTTTACACGTTAAACTTTTTATTGGTAATTTCCCTGGAAAGATAACTAAACACTTCATGCTGCTATCTGATATGAAATTTTTGTTACACTTTTGGTGACAAGGGTACTTTCATTAGGTACCTTCACTGAGGAATTGCACACTTAATTCTTTTGAAATATATTGTTCACATTAAGTATAAGCAAAAGGAATAAAATATTTTCATTATTGTTATTGCTTAATGTATTTTTAATGTATTTATATATTTATTTCCAGGTGGAGCAGCCTTGTGGAGGTTTATGGACTTTGTTGTGACCATTAGATCTCCCCTGTTTGTCCTACTTCAGTCCTTCATCAAGTACAAGGTTTGTGAAACTTGATCTTTAGCAATATTTATATCATATAATTATGCATGAAATTTAAGTGTAGTCTCTTGCTGTGCTAAAACAGATTTCTATGTAAACATTAAGCTTGGTAATATCATTCTTTTCTCACAACTCCTCAGCTTAAATGATATGATTTTACAAAAGTTAAAATTATTTTTATATTCTAGCTTAGTGATAAGAGGTCATTGATCTTCTCTCCAAATTAAAAAAAAAATAGTTATAAATTAAATACATTTTTCTTGGCCAGCTGACTAAGCTCCCATGTGAAACGGAGATAGAGTTTCAGCTACAGCAGCTGGTGGCCAGCAAAGTGAAGAGTTTCAGCCTGGCGCCTCCCAAATCCACAGGCACCATTTTGATAGAGCTTGCTAACGAGCTACGCCAGATCAAAGAGGAGCTGATCCACTATGGTAAATATCAACAGTGTTTTCTTTTCTTGCATTGTTTGTTTACAGTAGTAGTTGTAATGTGTTGTCCTAGAAGAACTGTCATTGTTATGCTGTGTTTATGTGTGATGTAATTGCTATTGTATATACAGTAGTGTATCCCTTAATACTGACAACGTAAATATTAACTATCGATCTTGCTATATATACGTAAATATATATCTCTGCAGATCATCATCATCACCATCATTATAGGAGAGGTATGGTGGAGTCACTAAAGCATGCATTTGAAATATGGCTCTTTTATGTACCATGTTTGCATTTTGCTCTGAATGCAATGCTAGTTATTTTGGAGATGTTGACATATGCTACATATTTTATTAAAATATGCTGTATGAGCATTTGATCTGTATATACAATATGCCCTCTATGTGTTGTGTAAAGGTATAGTATTGTGATGATCATTGCGCTTCATTATTTGATCTGTTCACATGCAGTGCAGTTAGTTTACGACATTAAGTCAGTTCTTTAGCATCAAGAGTTTATTTATTAGAAAAAGCTACAAATTAAAAATACTATATTGTTTTGATTCATTTTTCAAAACTATTTTTCACAATTTTTTGTTTTCGTCTACTAATCAACATTTCAAATGTTATTTAGTAATTGTTTAATGATTTTATTTATTTATTTTTGTTCCTTAAAATTTTATATCAGCAATGTTTGACCCACGTTTTTGTATGTTTGATGTTTTTATATGTTTTAGTTGTTTATGTGCACTGTTGTTTATGTGTATTTTGTATTTGTTCACCTTTGTATTGAAAATCAAAAGGTTTTCTTCAAACTTCACTTTAAAGTGAAAACGTTTGCATAGTATGTAGCTGAGAATTCAATGCATTAAGGCACATGAGCTCAATATATATAAGTACATCACTTGCACATCCTACAAAACTTTAAAAGCTTAGATTATTTGGAGGAAATACTCCATGAAACAAATTTTGATTGAACTTAAAATGCTTATCCCACCATCATATTTTATTTCAAATTTATTTTATTCACTCATTCATACCTTCAAAATGTGCCCAAATAAGTCCTGAATCATTTTCAAAATGGTAGCCCTGACCAAAATTCAAAGCAACTCCCTCCATTTGAGCCATCTATCTTGATTGAGAAAATGAAATTTACACCCAAAAAAGTTAATTTGATTAAATCCCATTTATTTCACACTTAACTTTAACTTAAAGTTTCTATTAATATTTTATATAATATTTTGAGCTTTTGTGTAGCCTATGAACCCAAAACATGACATTTTCATTTGTTTATTCTGTTATTAGAAGGCATCATGTATTATATTTATGATAATCTGTTATTTCTGTATTGTTTTTGATGGGCACTAACACTACAAATTGGAACTTTCATTTGTAGGATGTAAGGGAATGAGAAACTGGCAATGAAAAAATATCCATGTTTCATTTTATTCTTTCACTTGTGAAAGAAAAAAAAACAATATTATACTTATGTTGAAAAGAAAGCATGATACTTATGTTGAAAAGAAAGTTCTTCTGAATTTTAGAAATACCCCCTTCAGTTTTGCCAAGTTATATTTTGAAGTACTGCTTGGTTTCATAGTTGTACAATTTTACTATAACTTTGCTTGCAAGCAGTATTTCAAGTGTACAAAAAATTGGATTTTCATCAGTTTAGAACTTTGTTGCTCTTAATCTTTTGCCTTGAACTGGACATTGTCAAGACCAACATTTCTCATTCCCTTCTTTCCCATTATGTGTAAAGTAGTGTTATCATTTATCATGTCTGTTCATTTCTTTGGCTGTATAGAAGATAGTAGGAAGAGTGCAGCTAGCTATTTCAATGATAGACGTCGATCCACATTGAAGTTTGCAATAGTGCATGAGAATCAGAGTGGGTTACGCATCGAGGCAGTTGCGCCGTTTCAAGTGCCTGGAGTGAAACGCCTCAGCAAAAAAGGTATGCAAGCTGGCAGGTAAACGTTATGTGGCTGTTGATGTGTTTGTTGGAAATGTTCACACCAGTGTTTTTTGGATCGTATTTTGGTCAAAAGTGCATTGCTAGATAACCAGATTATACATGTATGTACATAGACAGCAGGTTCTCATATTAACAAGTAAAGCAAACTGCTGACCTGGAGTAATTATGTCTGACCAGACTTGTAAACTTACAACAGGCAGCTGATCTTGATATAAATTGAATGGAAGTGGTTAGACATGATTCAGAGCCCTGTAGACTTAAAATTATATAGCTTGCATTAAGGTTATTGTTGGAGAATGTTGATTTGTATGTGGACAGCCTCCGTTGTTACCATGAATGTTTTAGTGAAATATCAGAAAATGTTCAGAAATCAGATTTGTAGGTTTACTGGATTCAGTTTGCATGTTTCTTTTTTGCATACTAATGAGTAAACTAAAGCATAAGAGGTTATTGCTCAGCTAAATGTGTAATTATGTGCCTTGTTGTGGAATCATTATATGGATTTGGTCATTGATCATTATCATAAAGAGAAAGAAGTATGTCATCTTTATCAATTTTGTCAAAAATCATTATAAATATTTTGAAGACATAACATAGCTGAAGGTTTGTATAAAATGTAAGTAGTTGAAATAAGTAGGTTAGTAGAAACTGTAATGGCAAATGCAGAGTGGCCATTTTGGATTTATTGGCCATTTTGGAAAATTTATAAATGTATATTTATGCAAAAAAACAAAAGCATAAGAAAAGCCCTTTATTAGTAGTGTTAAATTAGAAGGTATGCATATTAAAATAAGAAAAAAATACCTGATCATTTTAGCTTGGCATAGTATCACTGCAGCTTCTAATCAGAGAAAATTGATGTAAAAGCACATGTATATACTCATGAACACGCAAACAAATGAAAGACTACACAGAAATTTCAGAAATGTGGACAATTTATATTCATCCTAACTTTTAAACTAATACTTGTATATGTATACAATAAAAATCTTCATGTGAAAAAAATGTTTTCCCTTTTTTTCTTTTGTTAACACATTCACATTAACTACAGTAAAGATTTACTGACACAATCAATAGTAGTATGTCAGTTTATTCGAAGCACTAGTATGTAATTCTTAACCTCACTTCTCTCCTAGGCCCTGCATCACGGAGCAGCTCCACCAAAACTCGCCACAGCATCAACGATGACTCTCCTCACTGGGAACGCACCCCCTCCAGCAAGAGAATCAAGGTGGCAGAGGCCAATAGGATTCTGGACAAGTTCAGGAAGGATGGCAGCGAAGAGTCAGAGGCCAGTACTGGTAAGCTATAATGTATTTCTTGATGTAATGAATGATTTTAGAAAGTTTAGGTCCAATTTACTACTACAATAATAAAAAAATTGTTATTCTAACATACAAGGGGATCTTCTTGTAATATGTGCATGAGGCAAGTTTACCTTGTTTTTTTTCTAATTTACTTCTTCATCTATTATGTCATGATCACAGTGGCTACGTATACTATGTTCTTTTAAAAATGAAAATTCTGGTGTTAAGCTCACACATCTCTTCCATGGCTTTTACACAAATTCAACGTGAATCTTCTCTTCATCCATCTCAAGGATCAGGGTACAAGAGTATAGAAGATATTGTGTGTCCTTTTTTATTTATTATTATTATTTATTTATTTATTAATTAATTTATTTATTTATTTATTATTTTATTTTTTTGGACATGGCCACTTCTACCTCTTCTACCAGCATTCTGTCACCTGTCTTATGTTTTTAAGATTCTGAACACCACCAAGAAGCAGCATGGCACATTTCTATGACATGCTGCTTCTTGGTGGTGTTCAGAATCTTAAAAACAGATTTGCTGCATATTTTTTTTCAGCTGCCGCCTCCCCCACCCGTGTCCTGCAGAGACAACCTAGCGTGTTCCACACCGCATATATCGCCAAGCAGTACAGCGTTTGTGACGAACTGGACGACATTTTATTTGAGACGCTAGAAGACCTGGAGCCACAGGCTTTAGAAGGTAAGGATTGGCTTTTATTTATTATTTATTTAAATTTTTTTTATATGATTATAAATTATTATCTGAGATTTCTCTTATCTTAGAGTTATTTATTAGAGTCTCAGTAGTTCATATTTGATGAAGCAAATTTTTTCACCTTTTTTGTACAAGTACAAAGTTTCGATCTTGAAAAATTCTTGTTGATTGAATGTAGATGGTATTAATCTTTATTCTAATGGATATTTATGAATATTTATGGAGCTGATTACTATAATGAAACTACAAAAAAATATAGCTGCATATACATGGTATATGTAAGGAAATAATCAAATGGATTTTAATTTAGACCAAAATTGATACAGGCCATCATGTGAATGCTATAAAAAAACATATACACTAGCTAGGTAAATATCTTATGAGAGATCTTTCATAAATAATTTGTAGTTATATTAGAACATCAATTATGAATGTATGTATTCACGTAATATATATGTTATTTTAATATTAAGTCTAAGTGACTCAGAATTCTAAGGATGGTTTATTTAGGATGTCAATGAAATGGCTTTTTATGTATTTCCTGGAAGATCTGTCATGACAATTTAATTAAACTACTTATTTTTTCTGTTTTCACATGTTAAGTGGTTTTACATGCTGGCATAGAAGGTAGATGTGGTTCATCTTCATATACTTATTAGCTTTCTTTTCTACTGTATATTTGTACCTCAAGTGGTTTTTATGTACAGACACAGATGTGTCTGTACATATTGCCATCACCTGCGTCTGTCGTCGCCGTCATCGCCGTCGCCGATGCCGGTGCCGGCGCCGTGCACTTTCCTTGTTAACACGATAAGTGGAGGGCAGTTTTACTTTTTGGCTTTATATTTACATAGCTGATGAATATTCATAAAACGCAGGTCAAGTTCGAAAATCAGCATGATCGGGCCATTATTGTAGAAGTTATGCTGTTTTTTCACTTTTCAGCATATATGCAACCCTGTTAACACATTTTAAGGAAAACCGATAGGCCTGTTGTCATGAAACTCACAGGAGTAATCAATCTTACTAAAACGCAGGTCAAGTTCGAAAATCAGCATAATAGGGCCGTTATTTTATAAGTTATGCTGTTTTTTCACATTTCCTCAGATTCAATTCTTAGGCATGTTAACAGTCTCATTATTTAACTAATAAGATTCGTAAAAGTGTTTGTTTGACATCTCCTGCATCTTTACAACATTGTTAGTTGATTATGTAAAAATGATGGTAAACTTGTTATCGTGTATTGTGTAATAAAGTTTCAAAAATGGAAATAAACTCATATCATTGCAGTTTGTCAGATTCAATCATTCACTGTGTTCAGAATCTCGGAATGGAAGAAATTGGACATTTAACACTGCTCTATTGATATTTTTCCCATCTCATCAATTTTCTTAGTTGATCATATAAAAATGGCAGTAAACTGTTTATTTTGTTTTATGTTAAAAATTGTTAAAAATGAAAAAAAAAATCATTTCAGAACAGTGCTGTCTTGTTTACATTTTGGCATTTTCAAGTTGTGACTTTCAAGTTGTGACTTTGAAGTTCTATGGGCCTGAAGACCTTTGCTAGTCACATTATCTGAATATCCATGATACTAATATTTTAGTATTAAAAATTGATGGTCATTATGCTGTTAAACATTATGTAATATTGCATCAAAATGTGAAAAAAACCTATTTTGGGCACTGCTCCCATGATGACCATTTAAGAAAAACCATGTCACGTACTGTTGTCAAACTTACAAGAAAGAAACATGGGACTAAAATACAGCTTCAGTAGGCAATGCAGTCTGTTTGGTAATTCTTTCTGCCATTTAAAGTTTTTTTTTTTTTTTTTGTGAAGTTCCACAGGCTTGAAGACCCATGCTAATCACATTTTCTGAAAATCCATGATACATATATTTTATTATTAAAAATTGATTGTCATTATGCTGTTAACCATTTTGTAATATTGCATCAGAATAGAAGAAAACACAACTTTTGGTGCTGCTGCCATGATGACCATTATGGGAAAACCATGTTACTTATGATTGCCAAACTTTCAAAAAAGAAATACAGGACTAAAATGCAGCCTGAGTTGGAAAAGCAGTCTAATTGACTTCTTTTTCTGGAAGTTATACATTTTCAAAGTGTGAACTTGAACTCCCATGGGCCTGAAGCCTTATGCTTTTACACATTTTACTTACATTGGCATTACCTGTTGAGCATAATTGAAATTTGATGTTGAATTTGCAGTTTAACATAATGTACTTTTGCATCAGAATTGACAGTAGCCTATTTTGCTATTTCCTGCTTTTTGTCTGTACATTTGACAGCTTTGCTGCCTTGTTGATGTTTGAAGTCTGAAGAATACATAGTGAAAGAGCAGTAGGATTTCAGTGTGTTTAGTGTTTTCATACATAAAAAATGATTGATAGCTCAGTCTTTTTGTGTCCTGCTGTAATCACTTTAGGTCTGATTGAAACATAGTTTACAATGAATGTTTGCAGTTAACTTGAAATTTGTTTAGGTTTTATAGTGGTATTTTTAGTATTGATACACTGTCATTGTTATAGCTGATAATTAGGGAAATATTTACTGAAATGTTAGGTTTAATTAATAGACCAAAAAAAATTTTTTTTTTTGAATTAATATCAGGGAGTATTGTGAAGAGATCGTTTACTGATCTGGCACAGAGAAATAGATAATGGCTTCATTTTGAATGTACTGAGGAAGAGGTGGGGGGGAGACTTTTTCATAGGTTTATATGTTAGCTGTCACTGTGGTGGTTAGATTTCATGACTACCCAAATTCAAGAATTTTTTCCTTTTTTGTGAGCAATTTTCAAAGGTTGCTTGTGCTATTTTTGAAAATTGCAGATAAAATAAAACACCTCATCATAAAATGCACATATTATTGTAGTATTCACTTTGCTTAAATTCATTTGTAAGAATGTTATTTTTATTTTCTAACCCTAGAACTTAAATAACTTGCAGCTTTATAACTACTAGTAATACTTGAGAAGGCTGTTTTTAACATTGTTGTGTACGTGTGGTGGTATAAAGGTATTAGATGTATACTGATGTTGTAATATATGTACCTGTTATTTTCACCTCAGTTGTGAGGTGAAAATTATCGAATTAAGTTTTACATTTAATACACAGCTTCTCCCTTCCAGTACTTCACATTATCAATTAAATTATGTGGTAATTGAAAATATTTTTTTAAATCACAAAATGACTAGTCTGAGTTTTAAAATTTTACTTTGTACAAGAACAAAGAAAATGAATTGTACCTTACAAAAGTCTAATTTTAAGGGTTGAGCTGTGTATTTTTAAAACTTATTGATGTATTGTTGTCTGTATGTAATAACCTGCCCCCCCCCCCACACACACACACATACCTTTTGTGCATGTAAAAGATATATGTATAAGATATCCCCAATACAAATATGATTACATGTGGTATCACCAACTTCAGTCTAGTAAACATCACATGTTGTACACAAAGGCAAAGCACACAATACACATTTACACAAAATGTACAATAAGATGCATACTAGTATATGCATGGACATTCCTTCCCCCCTTACCCTGGTCCTAGCAAAAAAAAAAAAGAAAAGAAAAAAACATTTAATTGTGTATTACGGCCTTCCCTTTGACTGCTATACACCCATATTTTATATTTTATATTCCAAGTACTAACCACACCCATTGCTTTCTTAATGTAATATCTTCCCTTGTGTCCCTCTGACAGCTGTAGAGAACAGTCTAACTGTTGCCAATGGGAAAAAGCTGGAAAGTTCTCCATATAGTAAACCACCTGGTTGGCACCGGCGATCCGTCCACACTCTTGGTGGACCAACCAGGGTCTCTCAGCGCCGTGAACGGATCAGCCAGGAAAGCGTATATACGATAGCCCGGGAAACTGTGGAGGAAGGCGAAGAGAGCGAGGAGGAGGCTGTTTGTGAGAGGACGGCTTTGCTCCACTCAGAAGGACGCAGTGCTGGCGGTGATGATCGTGAAGATGACGATGATGATGAAGGTGAAAATAAGTCGTTGCTCAACAGCGAAGGTGAACCTCATGATGATGAATACTTTTCAGGTTTGTCACTGCTGCCATGGCAACTGGTTTTGATTGACAGTTTGGCATTTGGCATTGAAGTCTTGAGAAAGGAATGATGTATTGAGGAGCATTTTCCTTGCCTACTTACATCAAATTGTGATCATTTACTGATGGCCCAACAGGACTGAATTTAAGAACAAAATTGTTTTATACACCATCTGCAGATATTTTGTGGAACCACTGTATTGTTTTGGTTGTGTGTTATGGTAACCAAACTGATGTCTTGTAAAAAGTGTTGTATTGGTCACTTGTTGATGTCCTTGTTGTTGGTCCATCATGTGAAAAAAAACCTTGATGTACCTATTGACAAACTGGTTTGGAAATGGAATTGGGCTCTGAATTCCATTTCCAAGCCAGTTTAGGTATAATTTGTAGGAATAATATGCATGGCATGCTGTCTCAAACCTGAATCCTGTTCATGTCACATCCACCCGTTATTCCCGTCTCACCAATCACAGTGAACATGACACTTACAGCCCCAATACAACAACGTCCAGAAAAGACATGTTTGACACTATCACATCTACAACAGTCACACCTTGCACAATGATGCATACAAACCCAGTGTACACAGTATGGCAACCAATGTAGTCATATTCAAGAAACTAGCACAATGATGCATACAAACCCAGTGTGTACACAAAATGGCAAACAGCACTCTGTTTCAATCAATGCAGTCATATTCAAGAAACTTTATTTTCCAGACCACAACCTTTGACAGAGTTGAAAGTATCAGCTTTGACTTTTATGAATTATATTAATTGAACAGTAATCTTCAAAGTATTAAATTGCCTACTCATAATATGCATGAAAGTTTCACTTAAACGATATTAGTTTATTTATTTTAACACTATGTTTTATCATTGTCATTGCATATTGTTATTGCATCTTGCATTCCATAATTGATTGGTTGTTGTTGTTAATACCCTGCATCTTGTGCATTGTACCATTTTTGTTTGTTGCATCATTCTTATTGTCATTGATTTACTTATTGTTTCTGTTGCATTGGTATGTCATGTGCATGCTTATTGTTTTGTTGCACTATAGATGTCAGCACCACTCAGTCACAAACGCCTTCGCCCTTCTTTAGACAACGTCACAATCGTGTTTATCATCGAGGGAAGTTAGTTAGACATAAAGCTTCATATGATGAGGATGTTGCCCAAACATTAACACGTAGGAAAAAACTGACGAGGCAGTCAGCGACTGTCCAGGAAAGTTTATCAGATAATGAGGAGGAGCAAGGTCAACAGAATATAGGTCAAGGTCAAAATGAGGTCACAGAATGTGAAGGTCATACTGAGGAGGAGAAAAGCAGTGATGAAGGTGTGTTCTTTAGTTTGTGGTTTAGACCAAATAAATAAAATAAATGGACCTGATATGAATATGATGAATACTGAATTTTCAATTTGTTGCATGTGAAATTTGTGGAAAAAGTGAAAGAGAGATTTTAAAAAGTTTCATGAAATTTTAAGAACAATTAGTGATGTTGGTGATAAAAATAATTAAATTTGGGAAGTGCCCTTTATTTCTTTTTCACTAGAGCACAACCAGAGCAAAACTTGTTAAAGCAAAACCAGCAGATTGAGGTGGAAGCTGCTTACTCACTGGGGTATCACATATAGCATATTAATGTAAATAAAGCTGACTAAAATAGCACCTGCACTTTGATGGTCTCAAAAATGTGTCTTTTTCAAAAACTCCTCAATGAATATGTACTTATATATACACATTTAAAAGTGTAATAAAAACTAATATATTTCAAAATTAATCTAACATACTTTATATCTAACTTTAACAAAATTAAGAGTTCAGACAAGGAATATTTTTGGTCAGAATTAGGCCTAGTTTATTATTAGACACTTGAATACTAACAGGCAAGGGAATATGACTAATTTGGTTACAACACAAGTTGCAACTATTTTTTGATAAAAACAGTTCTTTTCAAACAAATCTTTTAACTTAGAAGTCAGTTTGACCAGTGTTAATCATTTTTTTTAAAGAAAATTGTGAAAATAACAAATATTTGCATACATTTATTTCACCTGGCATAAATGCACTCCAGACAAGAACTGTTTTAGACAAAAAGTGAGTTGTTTGCACTTCAATGGAGGACCAGATTGTCTTGTCTGAACAGTGGTGAAGTGATCCATTAGAACAGGGGCTGCTGCTTGGATTTAGTTTCTTGCATGTGTCCAGGTATTGCATTATGGTCATTGCATAATTGTTCTTTCTTTAAACAGGATGCTTGCATTTGAATTATTCTTACATATTATAGGAACAAATTTGCAGGTACTAAACAATGATACATGCAAGAAATATTTTGCAGTGTTTTTTTTAACAATTATTTCAAGGCTGCTTATCTGTTGGCATTTTTTGAATAGATTGAATAAACTAGGGTTGGTTTCCTGCACTTATTTTAATAAGTTAAAAGTTAAAACTTCTATTTGAAATTCACGGGTGAAGACAGGGAACAACTCGATCTTTAATCTATAGAGAACCATGGCTTTTTGGAATGATAGTCCAAGCATTATAAATTGTGTGATATTACACTGGGTATGATACGATATAACTGATTTTGTGCTTTGATATCACAGGATTGCGATATTGTGCTAGTTGTGATAGCACATGGCTGTGATATTGCTCCAGTAGGGATTTCACAGGGATGTGATATCTAACTTAGAGTGATTTTGCAGGGTTGTGATATTGCACTCGGTGTGATACTATGTGTCTGTGATATTGCTCTTGGAGTGATATCATTGGATTGTGATATTGCACTAGGAGTGATATCATTGGATTGTGATATTGCTCTTGGAGTGATATCATTGGATTGTGATATTGCATTAGGCCACACTTTTTTATTTTTATGGATGACATCCTCTGGGGACCCCAAAGTCGGTGCGAGCGGGCGAAAAAAAAAAAAAAAACAGTCCAAAAAAAAAAAAAAAACTGCTTCAGAAAAGTTATGTTTTCAGTACACAGCTGGAAACACTAATTTACCACAGAAACACGTATCAAACTAACAACATGTCTTTATCCATGCTCTCAAAATATTAAAGCATTGTGAATAGGGCCTACTTCGTAGAAAGGTAAAAAGTCATGAATATATATGCTGCATATTACCAAATCTATTTAAGGTTATTTCATGCATTCTGTTGGTATAGAAACCAATAAAACAAATATCAAATAAATAGCGTGTCTTTATTTGTACTCTCAGAAAATTAAAGCATTGTAAACACTTCACAGAATTGTTTAAAAAATTAAGCAAAGATAGGCCTATGCTTCCTACTACTAAGGTAATTTCGGTCGATGCCATTTTGTCTACTTCGACTCACACGCTAGCAGCCAACTATCGGGTGGCCTGTCCGACCTTCAGTCCACCAAATACCGCGACGCTCTTGTCGACCCTTTTTTCGCTCCAAAAAGAAACTGGTATGTGCTGCTTTGGACAGAATGTCACTGAAATTTTCCGGGCGATGATTGCTGGCCGCGGCCAGCCTTTCGTAAAATTGTAAAAGGGTGATATCTCCATGTCCAATATCAATGGCAAACCAATCCAAAACGACGGCCCCCGTTCTCTTTATGACTTTAATTGTCGTGTATTTTGAAATTAATGCTAGAGATGAAGTTGACGGCAAAACGGCCATATTTCCATGTGGTGATAATACGCATGCGCAGAAAGCTCATTTTCCACACTCGGAACTACTCGGATGTCTCCGCAGTCGACAATGACAGTATGGAGCTTGCGGAATTAGCAGAGAATTGCCGATTGCATTTTCCGGCAAATTCAAAAACGATGTTTGCGACAACCGACTTCCTTTGGGGGGGGGGGGGATTTTTTTTTTTTTTTTTTTTTTGGAGAACGGACGAAAATCGGTGCGCGCGCAGGACGTCATCCATAAAATTAAAAAAAGTGTGGCCTTAGGTGAGATATAACCAGGTTGTGGTATTGCTTGACGTGGATATAACAGGGTTGTGATATTGCATTAGGTGAGATATTAATATTAACATGGAGTGGTTACTACCTTCACCTAGCTGCAAAATCATGTATTAGACTCTTTGTGTTAATGTGTGACTTTGTTCTATGATTAACATACTTATGAAATATACAGGATTATGTATCCTGTATCCTTATTCTATACAGGATTATATATCCACATGGAGGCATTGGAGCAGCATTAATATCAGTGATAACATTAGGGTTGTATTTAATTTATTTAACACTTAATTGACATTATTTGATGAAGTTGAACTGCTTATTGTTTTGGTGATAGAGCTCTGGGTGAAAAGTGTGACAAAGCAGGTCCAGGGAGTAGCATAGAGTAGTGTTGGGGGGGGGGGGGGGGGGGGTTCAAATCCTGTCCTCCCCCCCCCCCCCCCCCCCCCCACCCACCCACCTTAAAGTTAACCCAGGTTCTACACAAGGGAATATGCTGTCTCACTGTTTTCTTGCTCTTTTCATTGCAATGGGGTTCTGCATCGATATCAGTCTGCAAATTTTCTTGCTTTCTCTTCTCCTGATGTATTACAATATATTATGTATAGGTGATTGCTGGTTGTCACCTTTTGGCTCATATGATTATAATTGTTTGTTTTAATTATTTGTGTAAATAATTATGAGGTAGTTACAAAGTGATAAAATATTTGAGTTTACTTTAACATTTCATGATATTGAGAACCATATTTTGGTTCATACCTTTTTTGATTTATTTTTTTTAAATTCCTTTTATGTTCTTGGTGAGGTAAGTACCAATATTCACATTTTATCTTTGAGAGAGATTTCACACATAGAAATGTTCAAACTTTCACATTCTCCACCTTAGCTGCTAGTTCTTTCGATGAAGAAACCAACGGGGAGCCTTCGGCATTCATAGAAACTGCAAGTGATGTTAGAACCCATCGCCTTCAGAGGGCAGATTTCAAGAGTCGTAAAACCTTCAAAGTGAAAAGGATGGGCACCAAGGCATTCAGTAGGCGGAGTCAGACCAGAGACAGGGAGAGAGTGGCAGGGGTTGGCCCGGAAACCATCGCCATAGCAGCAGAGGAAGTACAACCCACACAGGTCAGTTGCCAGTTTTTATATTTATTTTGAATGTGATGTCTGGTGAGAAAGGGAGAGAGAGAGAGAAAAGAAAGAGAGAGAGTCAGAACAGTTAAAAATTATCATATACCATTTATAGGTAGAAATTTTAGATTTTCATACAATTGAAACAGTATGTGGAGACTTAAAATAATGATAAAGATTTTCAAGTTTGAAATACAACATGTATGTACACGGTAAAGCTATAATTTTCAAAATTACAAAGTACAGTACTCGGTATAATTTAAAGCTTATATACAATTTATAGTTCATATATAATTTTTCCCTGGCAATTCCAAATGTATATACATGTTAATGGAGACGCTACAATTTTTATACATTTTCTAGGTCGAGATGCAAGAACTGAAGGAGATTGCAACAGAATGTGTCACGGAACAGGTAGTACCCCAGACCATCATACAGGAAGACAGTGTCGCAGAACCCGTGGCCCAGTTCAGTGAGTGGACAAAATTCCATCCAATCATAGTTGATGACACACATGATCATGTGATAAACAATATCTCTTGCTAAAATTGTTAAAGCAGTGGGGATTTTAGATTATAACTTCAAATAGGGAAAAATGTAATGCCATTCTTAATTACACATCTATTAGTAGCAGACAAGGGACACCTTACAGCTGATGAATAAATGAAAGCCTGAGTATGTAATACTGTAAATGCTAGATGTAAATCAATAATTATGGAAATAATGCTTTTATATTACATCCTGAAGGTCTGTTACGGAAGAGAGGCAGTCATGGCGGATCCGGGATCATATCATCTCCAGTCCTTGAGGATATTCCAGAGGGACTGCAACAGAGATGCTCCTCTCTGGAGGAGACGGACAAGATCGGGGTGACACCCAGAGCTGGACAAAGTCCCTTGAGAATGGCTGTCAGCAAGTCCCATACTGAATTACATGGAGAATTGACCCTGGCTCAGGTGGGGGACAGCTAGGGCTCTTTATCATGGTGCAGTGTATTTTTCTGTTTCATACTATTTTGAAGGATTAAAGCTTTGATAAGAAATGGAGCCCTCGTGCTAGACACCGCCAGTTAAAGAGATTCATTTTGATAGGTCTAAACAGTTGGAAGTGAACTTGTGAAGGACAGTAAAACCACCCATTGCATAATTTTATGTTAGGAGCCGTCAAAATGGGTGTGAAACAGAAAAGTGCACTAGTACCACACAATGTGTCATTTCTGTCATAATGAACACCAAAATATCAGACAACCTGCACTTTGCCTTGGGAGGGATTAAAAATTTGCACACTTTATCATTTGTTCCTTAAAAGTTATGAATAATGAAGTTATTATTTATATTGCATTTCCAGTCCCCTCCAAAAGGCCGCTACAAGCGCTCTCGTTCAACAGAGAACATCTTGGATGCCTCACGCAGTGGTGCCCCCAGTGGTGCGCGCTCTAGGATCGCAAGACAGTTGGGAAAGCTGGGGTTGCAGTCATCGCAAAGTATTAGCCGTTCTCCATCTATAAGTCCACGTCAGTCGCCAGCAAGGGAAAGCGATCCCCTGCAGAGATACAGCTCTGCGGAGTCAATTCAATCCATTACCAGCAATGAAGGTGCATCCCTGCTGAAAAAGGAAAGCAAAATTGCAAGGTCTGCAAATCATGGGAAGGGAATGGACTCAACCAGAATTTAAGCAATGCTCCAGTTAACTGAAAGAATTTATGATGTGCACACAGATTGAAAAACAAAATTGAAAGGTGCCCCAATTGAATATTGGGATTTGTACTCTGGTTGCATTAGTTAAACATCAGTTTGCGATTACAAAATGGACAGTACGTGTTACATGACACTTTCAATAATAATGATATTCTTACTTAGAGCTTAAAATGCAGGCCTGTAGCCAGGGGGTTAGGGAAGTTCAAAAGAACTGCCACTTTTGCTGATAAAAGGCCCCCTCTGGGTAAAATCTGATCTTGGTACATTAAGATTTTATGGTAAAAGGTCTACTTTTTCAGAAAAAAAGACCCTCCCCTCCCCCCCCCCCCCTTTGGAATTGCTGGCTACGGGCCTGAAATGCATACAATGTGCCATTTATAAGCATAACAATCTCAACAATGGTGAGATCAGTATGTACATGTAAGATTTTTTTCTGTGGGGAAATTTGATATTATTTATGGTGGAAGAAAGTAGAAAATGAACAAAGCAGGCAGTGGGTAAAAAATTATGTTGTAATAAACTTACAGGAGACAACAGATCTTGCGACACATATATAATGCTTACTATTTTTCTGTGGAGGAAATTGATATTATTTATGGTGGAAGAAAGTAGAATATGAGCAAAGCAGGCAGTGGGTAAAATATTGTTGTAGGAAGACAACAGGTCTTATGACACTGATGTTATGCTTACTAGGAGGTCAGAATCTCTTCCCTTCTATTACAGTGCTTCTTTTTGTGAGAGCCATTATACACATATATATTATAGTTATATTTCTTATATAGCAGTACTTTTTACTTGTTATTTTTGTCAAGTTTAGTTTTATTCTTTGGGCACTTTTGTGTAGCATTTTATCTTTTTTTGAGGTAATATTGTTCTTTTTTAAAGTCACAAATCAAAGGCTAGATATCTTTCAGCTATTGTTTCTGTCAATGTAATATAAGGCATTTGATAAAAAAGAAACTTAGTTAAAACCCTTGTATTAATCCTTCACTCTATTTATCTTCAGCCACATTAGGTCTATATGCATTTACATATATGGTTATCAGTAATTCAGTATATACGTTCACTCACATGCATGCACACACATACACCCCATTTCCATAGATTTTTAGATCGATCTATCCCTGTGGGGAGTCTCACTAGATTACTGTCAGCTTGGCCGGCTTAAGCATCTGTCCAGCCTACTAAAAGCTGCAAAGGGGTAATAAACTATGGTGCTCGCTCGGCTGACTGCAATTTAGCCTGAACCCCCAGGGAGTTAGGTCGATCTAAATCTTAATCTCTAGATCGATCTAAATCTCTGGGAAAGCACCCATACACTCCTATATTTATCCTTGGTAAATGAAGACATCATCTTGTTGTATTTATTATATAAGTTCCTTGTTTTAGTGAGACAACAATCCTCATAAACATATGTTCTGTTTCCTTTTTAGAAAAAATATTGTGACAGTTGTATACAGTTATTCCTTCTTAAATATCGTAGTTAGTTGCTTCTGATCGGGCTTCATATCAAATATTAGTCAAAATGAACAGTGCAATAATTCTCTATGCTTGTTTAAAATTATGGTAAACTTAATTTATTATAGATTACTTAAATGTGTTGGGCCAGCTTTACAAACCAATATGTAATGTGATATACATTTAATGTTATACTGGTACATGTGTATTTATTATTCTGTATTACCATAGCTCCATTTTCAACATCAAAAACACTACAGTTTGGAATCAATTTAAGTTTTAAATCTTTAAAGCTTTCATGTCTGTAAAATACATGAAGTATCTGTATTTTTGCATTTAGATTATGATATTCTTTCTCTTTCCAAATGCAGGTTCAGGGGTACATGCAGTAATTTTTGGATGATATGGTATTGATGTGAAGTGGTATTGAAATGGTGGCGGTAATTGATACATATCTATGGGACCATTCCCACAGATATTTGGATCGATCTATCTCCCTGGGGAGTCTCACTAAATTGCTGTCAAACTAACTGGCTTAAACGTCTGTCACGCCTAGTAAAGCTATTACTATTAGGGGGTAATTATCTTTACCCCTAGCTGATTTGGTAGGCGTGACAGAAATTTAAGCCTCTTGAGTTGATGGCAATTTAGCGTGAACCCCCAGGGAGTTAGGTCGATCCAGATGGAGCGATCTAAGTATGGGAACCCAGTCTATGTGTATACAGTATGTACCAGTTCAACTTACAAACTGTCCAAGCTGTATTAGTATTATGTTGTTGCCAAAAGTCTTACGGTTATTTACAGTGGTGAGGTACAGTAGGAACTATAAATCTCTATCCTCGTTACACTCTATATTTATATAATTATTTTTCTTAGACTGGTAGGATTTTATGATTCCAAGCAACTGGGATATGTATAACTATATATTTCTGCTGTTATGTCGAAAATAAACCAGTGTATGTGTTTAACATGTACTAGTGGGTTTGTTGTAACATTTATTTATTAAATATATGAAGAGATTTATTGAGACCTTAATACAAATAATGTAACTAATGCTTGAGCAAAATGAGTCGAATTTGCACTGCTTATGTAATTTCTTTAAATTGTTTTTTCACTGGTTAGTTGTGTCAGGTTCAGACAAGATGTATTCTTCCATGCATTCGAGCCGTTACACGCGGAGAACGGTCTAAAAGGTGAACTTTCTAAACGCCCCTTATTAACACTTAAACTGGCCATCAGCGTCAGCGCTATTCACGACGTACAATCGAAGAGGACTTAAAGCACATGTACACCTTACGCAAAAGTCTTAGTTCATGTACAACAATGCGGTCGAGTCGTTAAGATGAAAGTGTAGGATAAAACAGAACTAATTTTGTTGTCAGTTTCCTGAAAAAGGCCATCATGAAACTATCAGCGAAGAAAATCTTAAAAGAGCGTGGGTATAGCTGAGAAGATATAGTTATTGACAATAAATTTTATTCACTTTTTTAAGTTTTCAGGAACAGGCATAAGTGCCCATTCTCTCAGATGATAAAGAAACACTTAAAAAATCTCAGACGGCATAATGATGGTCTATTTCCTAAAATGATAGTTTCATAGCTTTGTCTCTCGTTTCTCCCCATAAAGTTTTTGTTTTGTTATATCTTTCTAGTCGTGAACATAGCCTCCATTATGGTTGTTTCACAAATACGCTTCAGGTACAACATTTTACACTGTAAATCACTACATTTAATATTCCATTTAAATGTAATTGCGTTTTTTATTAGAGAAAAAAGAATTTGTTAATATTAAAGATATAGACTAATGTTGAGTAAGAGAAGATAAGAGAAACAATGGGACGGCTAGACCACTTATTTAATATTTATGTAAGCTTTTCGGCTTATGTAAGGGACCGTCTTTGTTGGTATATGTTCGTCATCCGAGACCGTCTCTGTCCGCTGCTCCTTTACCAAAGCCTGTCATGATGGACCAGTCTTGTGTCAGCCTTAACCGCGTCCTCGCCAACTTTTATCTAACGCTCTACATTTTTGTAATCGGTCGCAACTGTCAAGGTTAAAGTAGAATGTGAAAAGCCGCGTTTGTAGCCGGGTATCTTCAATAAAAGGAGAACTGCATTCTTCAAAAATTATGTCTTCTGGGACCTGTTCAATATTGAAACGCTCTGACCGCTCTCAGCAGCGGCGATATGTGGACTTGGTCATTGCCCACCCCTGCTTCACAGCAAAAAAATAAAAAATAAATAAAATGAATCAAGAACTTGGGATTGTTTTGCCAGGTGACCGCCCCTTGTAAATACAGTATGAAAAGGTTCACGTATCTAAGTTACCTGTGCGTCAAACTATAGGTAAGGCCGACCTCGAGGACCCTTATAGACCTTGCGTAAGTTCTATACATTTTCAGTAGCCGTTCTTTGCATTATTTAAGTTTTAACCCGGGCAGTCAGGGTTTTCCTTAAACTAATTAATATGGAAAAACCTTTTTTGTTAAAGTTTTTTTTTTTCGTTTACAAAATAGGATTCTAGAAAGATAAAGAGAAAATCTGCTTAATTCAAGTATGAATGACGATTGGACGATCGTATCACCCTCGTGAACAGGTCAAGATTTTGGGGGAATGATTTCGCCTTACGTAAGGATACCATAGTGCGTTGCGCACAAAATATTCGCGGGTGACTATACTTCATTATTAACTGCTTTTTCAGGTGCAACTCATTCCCGCAAGCAGTGTTCAGGGTAGCGGACGTACATTCGGACAGGCTTTAGGGATATAGGGAGAGACAGGAAGACGGTCAAAGAGAAAGTCACGGAGGAGATTCTGCCTAGCCGGAGGTGATTTGAGTGACCAGGTATGTTTGCTTAAAAGGTTATAACAGAAGCAGATCGATCATTTGTGTGGCTTGGGTTTATTTTTTTTCTTATATGTGTAAAGAGATTTAATGACACATTATTTGCAGTTAAGTAACGCCAGAGAAAAATAAATCTTAAATGTCAATAGCTTTGCGCAACCAAGTTATCATAGTTACAGTTTGTCCGCGTGAAGTCAGAAAGCGTAGCAAGTCTGGCAGCGATTGTGTCACTAATTTGTTTCAACATTCAAAGCAAAGCAGTCGGAATTTGTATTTGTATTGCCTTTATCCTTAGCTGCCTACCAATGTTTTGAGTATTGTTCAATACAAAAACAAATCGATAATTCTACATGCATCTTACAGCCTTAAACAAGTTGCCTAATTTAACAGTGAAACAGGCTGGTCTATTGTTGGGCGGAGTCGTTCGTTAAAATGCTTTACCTTCTCAAGTAAAGATGCCATGTTTAGCTGAGCTATGGATCGCCGGAAAAATACATGAATGCGCTTTTGATAGTCACGTGACTCTATCACGTGACACTTAAGCCCATCAACTGGCATAAATATATATTGTGGCTTTCTTCTTTACAGGTGACAAGCCAGTCATAACTCTCTTTCAGCAAGATGAAGTTCGAAAAATTAGAGAAGAAAATTTCGAAGTTGGAGAAGTATGATCAGGTAGCCAGTGAGGCTCGTAAGGAGTTTCCCGAGTCCAAGTACCCGGAGTTGGAGGGGGGAGAGAGGGCATATTCTAAGAAACTAAAGAAAAAGCTAGAAAAGGCCGATATGCTGAAGAAAATTGTAAGTTTTTTTATTTTCATTTCCTTACATACTTGCTTTTGTTAAGTTTGAATATTGCTCTCCAGTTTTATTTATTTATTTATTTATTTATTTATTTATTTATTTATTTATTTATTTATTCTGTTAGTGTTCAGCTTAACAACAATGGGCCGCTCAGGATTTACTATAAATAAAAAAAGAAGAAAATAAAAGAAAGTAGACATGTTCGAATTAAATGATTTAGAAATGTAAATAGTTATTTACTATCACCTTTAGTACGAGGAGAAGAAGCACCGAGAATGCGACCCGGAGACTGGCCTAACTTTCAAGCAAATGAAAAAGCAGTGGAAGTTGGAAAAAAAGAAGAACAAGCATCACAATCATCCATGGTAAATACCACCAGTGTTTGCAATTTAAGTGAGAAAAATCTTTGGCTTAAAGCTTTCGAAATGTAGTGAAAATTGAAAAAAAAAATAGATAAAGTGCTAGTAGCATCTGGTCTGCATGTCGCTTCCAAACAACTTGCTGAAATTTGCTGAAATTCCCCGATGATATATATATATATATGCAAAGACATAATAATAATAAGATTTTAGGGATCTCGGAGTACTATATGTTTGGTGCTAAAAATATCGGCTCTCCGAGGCGTACCAAATCGTTTTCTTAGTCTGACTTACTTCTGATAAAAGATTTTGTCGCAAGTACTCGTGTACTTCATTGCACGGCAGCCTAATGACCTAAATCTCCGTGACCTCAGTAAACGCTGTTACGAGACACTCTAGCTGTACGCTGTGGCCTTAACTGGGCCAAGAGAAGATTGGGTCAAGTTTACCTGAGTTACAATAGCTAGTTTCCCCGGCTTTTTTCTTGTTGCATAAAAGTGTCTGAAAGGTAAATGAAATTTGAGACTGTGAAACTTTAAAAGAATTGCTTTACACGTGAGTTGCGCTTGAAAACAGATATTTCTACATTCAAGCCTCCTGCCAGTTAGGCGCGACTTGCGTAAGTCGTAACCTTCCTGAACCAACAAATTTACACGTTTTCCGCTTAATTCTACGTTTTGAAAAGTTCGCACGAAGGAAGGATTGTGATTACCCCCTGCATGAATTAATAAAACTAGACATAAAGCAGTTTTTTAATTGATTAAATAACAATAGGGCTGCATGGTCCTGTTCACTGAGGCATCACCATTACAAAACTAAAATTAATAAAATGCTTTATACCGGTTCCATTGTGGATATAAATTCGAGAAATTTAGGTCAAATTTGTCTGGGTTACAATACTGGTCGCCCCTGCTTTTCTTTTCGCGTTGCATAAGTGTCTGAAGGTTCAATGAAATCTAAGACTGAAGTTTTTGATGGATTGCGTGAGTAGTGCGTGAAAAAAGATCTCCATCTTTCTACATTCATGTATTCCAGCCAGTGAGGTACGACCTTTCGTAAGTCGTACCCTTATAGAACCAACACTTTAACATGCTTTCCGCTTAATTCCACGTTTTTGAAAGATTCGCCACGAAAAGGACTGTGATCAGCCCCCGCAATGAATTTATTAAACTAGACATGAAGCATTAAATAGATAACATTGCCAGTTAAATAAGTTTGGCTTTTATATTTCTTTAACCATTTCCCCACTGAATACAGTATCTCCTTAAGTCATGCAGGTAATTGTGAGGACACTCCTCTCTCTCTCTCTCTCTCTCTCTCTCTCTCTCTCTCTCTCTCTCTCTCTAACACACACGCGCGTGCGCCCCCCCCCCCACACACACACACATACACACACACACCTGCAGCAAAATGTTCGTCGAAATACAGTGATTTGTGGACCTGTTTATTGATGCATCATCATTACAAAACTAAAACGTATAAAATGCCTTGTACCGGTTCCATTGTGGATATAAATCCTAAATTCTCTTACCAGAAAATACGTTGCCTTTTTAAACAAGTTGCACCGAATGCGACATGTATTCTTCATAAATGTTTTAGATATTAGGCATAGATAGCTTTCAGCTTTAGCCTTTTTTCTTAATGTGCTGATTTTGTATATTTTTCTAACCCTCCAGGTACGCCTGGGCTCAGATGGTGTTGGGCGGCATTTCTTGTGCCGTTGGAGGGATAGCAGTGGGCTTCATGACCGGCTACTCCAAGACCGGCGTCGGCATCTGGGGAGGCATTTGTGTAAGTGTTCAGTCTCACCGGTTGGGGCTAAACAGGCTTTGCTTAGGGGTCAACCCATTTTTATTATCATTTTCAGTGTGGAAACCGTACGGGGGTGGGGGTGGGGGTGGGTATTGCATTATTTACGCTTTCGAACAATAATAAAAATGTTTATCCAAAGTGCTGCCATATGTCATGATCAATTAGTTTTCTACCCTGTACTCTCTGAAGGGGTTGGCGGCGGTCGTGAAAAAATGGGTTATTTGAAGTCTTGAGAAAATGGCGATAATTATGGATGACCCTAAACCCAGACTTAGTGCGGACTTATTACGTTTTACTTTATTACTTTGTATAAGACAAACAATCCGATAAATTAAAGGGTAGAAGTGGTAAAATTGACCCCCCCCCCCATCCCTCCACCAAAATATTTTTCAATCACCTCTTCTAGATCCTAAAAGATAAAAGGCTACTATCAATAGTCACTTGTGTCATTGTCAGTGTATTAATTGTTTTAATTTAGTGTTATTCATAATTCAATACTATATAAGGTGACCGAAACGATATGTCTAATAAAATTGATTTTCTCTATTAGATGATTATAGCAGGGACCTTTGCTAGGAAGAGATACAAGACCACCAGATCGGTAAGTCTTACCGTTACTTTTATAAAATAGGAATGATTACGTCTTCTTATGTCGATTTTTATCTAAGGTTTTCTCGACTTTCGATAGATCCAAAAACACACCGCTATTAGTGTGAGAGATTATAGAATTATTAAGGGTTTTTCGACTATTGGAAAATTCAGAACTACAATGTCATTCCTGTTGGAGTGTATAGAAGAGACTCTTCTCTTTTCAGAAACGCATCTACCAAGGACTTGCCGGTTTGTCGTTTATCTGCGCCCTACTCCTTACTGGGTTTGGAGGTAAGGAAACTTGAGTAAATGCATTATTAGCCATTCGTATTCTTTATTTGTTTACTGGTAAAAACAGGCCCGTGTTATAATATTTCAATACAATAACAGACTTTGTTTAACCATTGTTCTGTTCATGTATGTAAACTTTGGCAATGTTTCAATCCCTTACGCGCTCTATGCTCGGGCTGATGTTATTATGTCACGTCTCGTAATATCTATTTTTCTGTTCGCCTTCATCGTTCACTGACTCAAGCATTTCTTATTACAGGTAAAGACACATACAGCGACTCTAGGAGAATTGCAGCTATTAATGCTGCCAACCGCAACGCCACTACCACTATCGCAGTGAGTATAATTAAAGAGAAATTAACCCCTTGGATTAAATGAAATAATTATTTGGAGAAAATGAAATGTCCACTTATTTTTACTTATGTTTTATTTTGTAATCATGCATTTCCTACAGGTCTATCGTCAGGCTGGATAGAACATTAAAAAATGGATTCGCACCGGCAAAAAGAAAATTGCACGTGTTTTCTGTTTGGCCATTCTCCCTTTCTTGCGAATTCAAACGTGCCTGAGACGGCGGAATAAAACAGCCCATTTCTATTTTCATTTGTTAAAACACTCTTTCCAACTTTGAGTGAATAGAGTGAATTCCCACGCAATCGACCTAGACACGGCTCCGATCGGCCTGCCGGAAAACAAACGGTATAATTTAAACTTTTTAATGCTATCCATTTATTTCTATAACCACAGACAAAAACACCTCACGGATGTACAAATCCGCAACCGGGCTGAATTGAATTGAACATATTCGGGAAAATGGATATGCAAAAATTACACTCAGTTCATGTTATATTTTATTTCACTACAGCCTCCCACCACCACGATAAAGAATGTGTTGTTGCATAACGTGAACGCCACGGCCGCTCCAATCCAGAACGCAAGTACCATCAACGGTCCAGCCGTCGACACATCTGACTGGCCTTTCCACTACCACTATCCGGACATGGCCGTAAGTATAGACTTATGCATGGAACTTTAACATTTTTTTAAGATTAGTATTACCTTTCCCAGGAAAAAGGAAATTCATATGTACTTCCCTTCATACAAAAACGTCAAATCTTGACAAGTATAGAAACCCCTTCCGTCATTCCACCCATATGTGTGTGTGTGTCAATGTTCAAGACAAATATGTTTTAAAATATTTAATTCAGTGTTGTTTTGTTTCAATTCCAGTACGTTCGTGTCCTAATTGACGTGCTGACCATGGCGGTTGGTGTCATCTACATCATGATTTTCGCCAAGTCCGCAAAGGAAACCGTCTTAGCTCCTATTGGACCGGTAAGTATCTTGACGTTTGCAACATAATAATTATAGCCTTTATTAGGGCGGCGCAAATTGGTAAAATGTTCACCTTTTCTGACGTGCTGGCAAATATGTAACAACTTGAGGGTAAAGACAATGCCGGATCCGAAATCGCATTCTCTCTCTCTCTCTCTCTCTCTCTCTCTCTCACACACACACACACACACACACACACATTTCTTCTATAAAAGCCTAGCCAAATAAACAAGAAAAATGCTGAAAATGATTTTTTTTACATTTGCATGAATTCACCAAATAAATTTGATCGATCTTTTCCAGTGGCCGACCCAGGGGAAGGAGACGCAGATGTCCGACCTTAGCCCAACTCATAAAGTCCACATGGAGCTGCCCCCGGCCTACACCGCGGCTGGAGAGAGCGAGTAACTGGCTCCAAGACCGGGGAGAGGGGGGAGACGAAAGAGACGCTGTTTTGGCCGAAAAAGAACATATTCGAACTAGGGTATTTGTCATTTCTCAATTTGAATGAAATAATGGAGCACAAAAAAAATCTCAGACAAAAGGGTCCTCCTCCCCCACCCTTACTTTGAAACTGCTGGCTACAGACCTACATATATCTGGACGAACTTGGATTTGAATTGGGCAACGCCTTTTCCACGGACGAATGAACGAAGATCGGGACCTTCATCCCAACCACTGATGATGCTGTGAACTGTGCGACGCTATTAGCATCTGTAGAGCTTTGGTGCTTCATATGAAGTACCCTTTCGAAATAACTGAGACACTGTTATCCAATATATATTGCTGATATGCTATATGAATGTTATTCTAGATGCCGACTATTACTAGTCTTTCACGCCCCGGCGTGGGGGAGTCCAAATACGATGTGTGTGCTATTGTCTTCCATGGAAACGGACTGCTTAAAAACGCTGCTGACCGGTAGCTCGTTCCCGTGAAATCGACATCAATACATGCAACCATCCACTGAACATTCGTTTGTTCTTTCGGTGCTCTGCGCTTTCGGTGCTCTAACGGTTTTCCGTTAGCCGTTACCTTAGGTGACATCAGATCCTGACGCCCAAAGAGTGGGTCATGGTTTTTTAACTCCCCCACGCCGCCCAGGCTGTGTTATCTATCTCCCTGAGTGTGCGTGTCTATTTTAACCTTATTATCATTATCATTATCACATTATATCTCTACCTTAAACAGAAGCGTTTGCGTTTGGTATGTTGCGTCATGCTCTAGCGGGTTATATACATATACATTATTTTATAAAATATTATATATATATTATAATAGTGCTTTTAATGGTATTATTTAGTTTACATGCATTCATTTATATTTAGATATTCCGTGTCTTTCAACCTTCATGCTTGCTTGTGCCATTAAGTGCAACTTTGTTTACCATCAAAACCACGAATCATATCTCTAACCTTGAGTATTGTATGGAAGCAAAATGGACATGTAGATTTGGAAAGAAAAATGTCGGGATAGTCCAAGTTCTGTTCGATAATGCAATCTGGATTACCTGAAAATCAACAGGACAAGAACGAATGGATTTCTTCGTGAATCAAAATTTATGAAGACGGACTACCTCTGGTTGCCGAGATTGTCTGCAAGCTCAAAGAAGTATTAACCGAACTCCGTATAAATTTTTGTACGTACAATTCTGCGTAATTACGTTTCACAGCACTCACATCTTTCTTGGAATCGGGACCCCAAGGACACCTGTGTGGTCCGAGATCCTGTAGTATAGAATAAAAAAAAAAAATTAAAAATCCAATTAATTGTGTTGTTTTGGTTATCGCTTATTCAGGGAAAAAAGAATAGAAGATTCTAAAGGCACTTGAATGCAAAATATGCTTACACTTAGCTAAACGAGAGAACGAAAGGGGGCAAAGACTTCGGGATTTTGTGATTTCAAGATTGAGAAAAGACTTCGCGTCAAGTCAAACGAGCATTTAACTGAGGAACGATCATTCATGAGTCCCAGTTTGAAACGAGATTTTAAAAAATTACCACCGATATAATTTACGGACAGCCAGTTTGCAAATCAAAATCATACGCACCTAGGCAGTTTTATGAGTTACCGTTACATTTTATGTGCCAATGAAAGACAAAGAGGACTAGCAAAGACATGCTGCAGGTCTTTTTTCCTTAATGTCATCACGATTATTACCAGAAAATTGTTAAAAACAGATATGTAATGAAATTTAAAAAAATTATTGAATTTTAAAAATGGCCATTTGGCCGCTCGAGTCTGAAGAAGGTCATGGATATGAAACCCTTACGCAAGATGGCCCGCTCGCTACAGGTTCAAGTAAATTCCAAAGAAATAAAAGAAAATGGCTCATGTATGAGATTATGCATGCGTGCATTCATTGAACCATTCACTGAAGTAGCATTTAACAAATAACTTGCACTGAAATGTGAGTGCCCTCTTTAAGTTCCAAATTTTCAGTGTGTTGGGATATGAAACCTTTACGCAAGAAGACCACTCATTAGGCTACTTGTTACTGACAGGTGTGGAAGGAATGGTAGTCCCAGGAATGGAAATCTAAGGTCCAACACGATTAGCACAGGTTAGGGTTAGTCGGAGTATTGGAGTAGAATATGGGGCGAATGCCACCTGTACAAAGTAATGCGGAACAGACTACGGTGTCTAGCGGACAACCATACATGTCACTCTGGGTCCCCTGTCACTCACACACACACACACACACACACACACACACACACACACACACGTGTGCACTCTTTTAACGTGTCCTGAAGACAAACTTCCAGGTTTGGCCTAAGCTGCCCGAGTCAGCTACCTTTATTCCCTCCTTAATCATGAACGCAAACAAACCGTACAAAACTGTTCATTGTGACCAACAGTGGGCACTCGCTGGACAACGATAAACTTTTCACTCGACATACGACTAAAGAAACAACCAACAACGTAAAATATATAACGCGCGCAAGTAAAAGAAACATTTACGCAAAAAGACCACTCACTACAGGTTACTGACCTGTATGACAGGAATGGTAGTCCCATGAAAGGAAGTCCGGGATCCCATTTTATTACCGCAGGTTAGGGTTAGTCGCAGTATTGGGGGAATATACGGGACGAATGCCACCTGTACGAAGTAATGGGGGGGGGGGGGCGACTACGGTGTATTGCGGACTGTCATTCTTGTCACACTGGGTCCCTGTCTCTCTCTCTCTCACACACACACACACACACACACACACACACACACACACGTGTACACAAACATTTTTAACGTGCCCTTAGCACAAACTTCTAGGTTTGGACAGCGGACGACCTCAGCTGCCTGGGTCAACTACCTTTATGCGCTTCTTATATCCTGAACTCAAACAACCCGTACAAAATTGGTCATTGTGACCCAGAGTGGACACTCACTGGACACGATACACATTTCACTCGACATACGTCAAAAGAAACACCCAATAACGTAAAATAAATAAAGCGCACAAGAAAATGAAAATATTTCAATTTAAGCCTTTTGCTGTTGTACGAAATGTACATAATACAAATGAACTTTTGACATACATTATAACGTTGACGCATACCTTTGCATCAATATACCGAAACTAAAATTGTCAGTTTGCACATAAAATACGGTATGATATTTTTTTAATTAATTTAGTTGAATCCAGCAGTCACATCTAACTTGTTATTGATGGTCTGGAAAAATTAATTAAACAGGAGGAAAGACGTATATCACCCGGGTCTTATATAGTTACATTTTGTCGTCCTGGACTCCGTAACTCGAAAGCATCGCGAATTGCGACCAAGCGCAAGTGTCTCTATTCCATAACTCCGGATTTACTTTCCCCATATAATAGACTGGAAATAAAAGGTAATATCGCTATTCGTGATGCTTTCGAGTTACAGAGCCCTGTATTGGCATCGTCGTGTTTGTAATTGTTCCATAATATTTCTTACCAGAAAGTTCGCCATGGAAACTTTAAAATCCACTTTGACATGTTTATTTCTTCATTTTCGCGTCTGCAGTATGTAACTTTAAAACGGTAAAACTGCAACTCGGAATTTAAAAAATCGCCACGATACATAAAGTAAATACCATAAATAGCTCCTGTTGGATCAGTAAGCTTCTTTATGTTTGCAACATTATAATTATAACCTTTATTAGGCCGGCGCAAATTCGTCAAATGTTCGCCTTTTCTGACGTGCTGGCAAATATGTAACAACTTGGGTTAAAGACAATGTCGGTTCCGAAATCACACGCTCTCTCTCTCTCTCTCTCTCTCTCTCTCTCTCTCTTTGATTCACACATTTCTGCTATAAAATGGAACTACATTTATTTTGACTCATTTCTTTCTTCATTTTCGCGTCTGCAGTAGTAAACTTTAAAACAGTAATACTGCCATTTATTTAAAAAAATCGCCACGATACATAAAGTAAATACCATAAATAAAAGTATTCCTAAGTAAATCAAGTTTTTTAAACATTTAAAACAATATAATTATAAGAGACCACAGTAAAATTCAACAACACCAAGTACGTAAATTATTGGTGCAGAATGCTCCTATAGGAGCAAATTGGTCAATATTGTCGCAATGGCAAAAATGTAAAGAAGCCCCCAGATGAGAAATACATTTTTATGGGGCATTCCCTGCCTCTTACACACTTATTTCCCTTCTGTGCCTTAAATTACTCATTCGGATATAATACAATCATAGCGTGACCCATGTCACTTGCTAGAAGCTGTAATTAGAGTCTTATTTAAGTTAGCACATATTTGTAACCCTTACATAAGTGTTCTGCTCGACCCCTGAGTACACGACACCGACCCTGCTGTAAGGGAACAAGTTCACTTACTTAACGAAACGAAGCAAGGTCAGGTATTTGAGACAAATGAACACCTGGCGACGGTGGCGCACCCTAGCGGTTACGTGCGACGTCTGTCTGCACTGAAAAAATTAAGGAGTCTCACTTACTCAATCGAGTTTTCCTGGGGTAGGAGGTTTTTCGCTGATCTGGTTTCAGGTAAAATGTCGCGTTTAATCTTATCATGCATAGTATTCTTATTCATTTCTTTATTTTGGTGTGGTATTAGCAGTGTTTACGTGACAGGCTACGTTTGCCATATTTTTTCTGTTAAGTAATATACGAGATTCATTTACAGTTGTACAGTGTAGATTTGTACACCGTTTACATCAGCGAGAGTGTAATTAGTCGGTTCGTTGTAAAATATGAAAATGGCCTTTGAGCTCACGGCATTTATTGCAAAATTAGTTACGTTCTAGTGCTGTTACTCAGATTTGCAAATTATTCACAGGGTGATAGGAAGTGCGCGGCAGCTCCTGAAGACAGCGTGTGTGTGTGTGTGGCACCCGCCTGCGAGGGTCTTTTTTTGCAGGACCACACTGGTACAGGACCATCTTCCCTTGACTTCGATAGACGGTGGGCAGTTTTTAAAATAAGGTATGTAAACTATTTATTTTAAAAATGAAGTTGTAGTAATCCACTTGATCCAGTATTATGTGCTCGGTATTAGGACGATGTTGATGCATGGTCGTAGGCGTAAGGGGAGGGGGAGGGGTGCTCACACCCCCCCATCTCACCCCCCTTTCCCACTTCTCTCAGCCACATTAGTCATAATGGCATCGTGTAGCTCGACCAAAGAAAGGGATTTAAATAATATGTGTAGTTGAAAAAATCATCAGAATATTACGTCGTGGGTCGTGACCCCAGTCAATCGATGTCCTACTCAAATTCATAATAACAATTTTTTTTCTATCCCTTTCTGTCCCCGTCGCTAATTGTTTTTTTTTCTGAATGCCCCCCCCCCCCCCCCCCCCCCGCTTCCTATGCGACTGGTCACCTGGGGGGAGACTACCCTCTGATATCAGGGGCTTCTAAAAGAGTATGCAGAGTTTAAGTATACTAATCTGATTAACTTGTAACTGACCGCTAGTGCACCCTGTGATCAGGGGGTAGGTGGGGACGAGGTTATGTCAGTCCAAGTGAAAGGGTCTGTTCAAACCTGTGCTACACGTGCGCGTACACCCCTAACCCCGGCCCTGTCCACATACTCCTAAGCTTTGTGTATGGTATTGTGCGAGTAGTTCAAGTACATTTCTTTCTTTGCATAGATCGAAGAATGTTTTTTTTTTAACAACGAATTGTATTGTGTTGTTGTTTTGTGTTGTTATAACTTATATATGCAACCCTTACATACTCTGTTGCATAAACAAATCTTTACGCATAGGTAAACTAGAAACTGCATCAATTGTACTTTAAAAAAAAAACGAAAATTCACGTGTCATTTAATGTGCGCCTAATACCTGTAAACCCTGCACTAAACGGATGCGGAACTGACGTTTGACCTGCGCGTCCTTGCTATTGTTCACCTTACACAAGCTCTGCTGAGGGCAAGCGTTCCTTACAAAACAATTCATTAATGCGCCTCCACTATAAGGTTATCTTAGTGCATTGCATATATAGCTATTTATTGGGTTTCCTATAAAAATGCCATCATTTTCAGCGGAAGTAAGCGATTTCTTCTGTCAGAAAAGTCTTACCACTGTTTTAACGTTTCTCCCTCCCCCCCCCACTCCTTACATACATCAGGATACATGCACGTGTAAACCTAAGCTCCGTAAATGGAAAGCATCGCGAATTGCGAATAGCGATATCACCCTTTATTTCGAGCCTATTGTATGGGGCGAGTAAATCCTGAGTTGTGGAATAGAGACGCTTGCGGTCGGTCGCAATTCGCGATTCTTTCGAGTTATGGGGCCCAGTTCGCCTCGGTTCTGTCACAGACGGCATTGCAGTAGATGAACACGCAGTTGACTCTTAGGTTGACAGACGACATTGTGATAGTTGAGAAGCCAGTCTAATTAATTAATTAAGCGCTAGACGAACCAACAGCCTACTCGTGAATCATCTTTTATCCTCAAAATTGGTCTTAAATGGCAGAACAAAAATTGGTCTATTTAGTTCTACATAAAATCTTGTGTCCCACTTGCATAAGCTATTAACTTTCTTGTGTAATAAAACAGGTGTATTTCATCATATGATATATTTACATAGTTTGTGAGACAGACCCGAACCGCAGGGGCGTTGTTATCAACGCTTTAAGTATTAATATAATGTTAAATCACAGTACGTTGATTTTACGTGAAAAATGTAGCTATCCGTATTCAATGGGGGCGCCCAATCATCAGTGTGTATTTTTACCGGTGTTTTTAACACTTGGTTTTATCAAAGCAAATTGCCGTAGAATCTCGGGTTGAAGACTCACTTTGTTTATAGACTCTGTTTGTGAACCGAAATGTTCGCTAAAGGAGATGTTTTTTCCGATCGAAATGCAATCAATCCGTTCTCCAGCCCGGCACATATCAATTTCGCCTTGTTGGCAAGATAAGAAACACATACATCATTACATCATTCACAAGTTTCTGTACTATTTCGCTCTCCGTTTCCACTCTAATGCATGTTAGCTTAGGCCTAAGCTTATAGAATTATACGCAAAAAAGGGAGGACAACAAACAAAGTTCAAGGATGCGTGCATGTGAATACTGCTCAATGCAAGCACGTGACCGCCCATGGCGAAATTCATTCGTTCCCAGTAGCATCGTTTGTGAACAGAGAGGGCGTTGGCAGGTTTTGTCGTCAGTACCAGTACAAGCGGCGGGATCATTCACGATCCAAGATCCGACTGTATCTATATTTTAAATGAAAGATTTATTAATACGTATTTAAATTGGACACCACATTAGACAATCTGTAATTTTTTTCAGTATTTTCAACTCTATAATGTACATTGTACAACCATAGCAAATTACTGGACTTAGGTTTATATTTTGGGTATTTTTTAGACTCCCAGACTAACACGATGGACGGCGACGACGCCATCGCCATTGTGGGTATAGGATGTCGGTTCCCGGGGGCCAACAACATAGACGAGTTCTGGCAGGTGTTGGTCAATGGGGAAAACCACTTGATAGAGATCCCCGAGGACAGGTGGAACAGCGCCGCGTTCTACGACCCTGGGCGTGACACCCCTGGGAAATCTTACGTGAAGCAAGCGGCATTTGTTCAGCAGTGAGTATCTTTTACAGTAACATGAAAATGTATTTTGTATACTCAAATCAAATAAACAAACAAATATGTAGATAAGTAAATTTATATATCCATATATTATGGATGAATAAATAAAAATTCCCATTAAAATTTCTTCAAATTTTGAAGGTAAAATAATCACTAAGCTAGAAAATTGTGGGGAATGTTTATGTATCTAGATTTGAAAAAAAAAACTCAAAATAATTTGAAAACAACTTCAAAAAATCCCGTCAAATAAATATCCTCGTAAGAACGAAACTGTTCAATTGTAAAACGATTTGTTAATTCCTGTATATATTCAAATTTTACAGTCACGACGCCTGGGACAACCGCTTCTTCATGATCAACGACGCCGAGGCGGAGCGTATGGACCCCCAGCAGGCGATGGTGCTGGAATGTGTCTATATGGCCCTAGAGAATGCAGGAATCACTCGGGAGGACATATTTGGTAGCACTACGGGCGTGTACCTTGGTGAGCATATTTGAATAAGCTGGTTGAAGAAAACCAGAGGCGTAACCAGACCTTTAAAAATTGTACGCATAGATTTTGAAAATTCCCAGGTACGATTATATTCCTTGAAAAATACACTAAATTAATGGAGAATAATATCATGGTTGGCTCAAAAAATTGTACGCACAGTGCATCCGTGCGTATGCCTGGTTACGCCCCTGAAAACTGAATAAAAAAATTATAAAAGGCTTTTTTAAATACAATTTAAATACATGTCAGGGTAGAATGATTCAAACCAATGAACCGATTACATCAATAACACCTTAAAAATTAAATAATTTGGATCTTTATTTAAAAAACGATTGTCACTTATAGTAAAATTAAAATATGCTTCTTAAATGGTTTAACTAATAATGAATCATCAAGAGGAACTCTTATTTTCTTTAACTGTCAGTATAAAGGGTCGTAAATTAAAGTTCCTTTTAACTAGCTTTATACAATTTTACATATGTAATTAAAATTAAGGTTTTTTAAGTCGCTAATAAAACAATGATTTATAAGGGATTAAATCCTCTGACCATAAACTTCTAACTCGACAAGTGAGGGATGGATGAAATATAAATTTCAATACTCCAGGCATCATGAACAGCGACTACAGCGCCCTCGTGAACGCGGACCTGGTAGAGATCAATCACCACGCCCCTACAGGCAGTTCCAACAGCATTGCCGCCAATCGTGTGTCCTTCACCTTCAACCTCCAGGGACCGTCGCTGTGTGTGGACACGGCCTGTTCCTCGGCTATGGTGGCACTGCATCTCGCCGCGCAAGCTCTGAGAACAGGTAAGCAGCATTATTTTTTTACAAGGTATTGCCACAGTATTTTAAGGGGAGCTTAGATTTTGCGGAATTGACGTCTTCCTCTGCTAGGTCATGCGGCATCAGGTCGCACAATTGTTTAGAAGATAAACGAAAAAGTCTTGAATGTATGAACTGTGTATATTAGCAATATTTCTCTACATTTTGACAGGTTTTCTTTTAGATTTTCAAATCTATCTGAGCTGATATCGAAAAATATTCTACAGAACGTTCTAGAGTCTTGCGTAATGGAAAAGAAAAATGGCCCGTTTGAATTTATTAAATAATCCAATAAATACTGGAAAGCTAACACCTGTAATTAGGTGATTTGCCATTATATTTTCATCACAAATAAATGCCTTTCCAATTTCTTCCCTCTTCTCTCGCAGGTGAGTGTACAATGGCAATAGCAGGGGGATGTAACCTCATCATGACGCCGGAAAACTTCGTTCCCCTGTGTCGTGCCAAAATGATGTCGGCCAAAGGACAATGCCAGGCTTTCTGCGCAGACGCGGATGGGTACGCTAGAGGAGAAGGCTGCGGCATGGTTATCATGAAGAGACTGAAAGATGTGAGTTTTACAATTTTCTGTCTTTCCTTTCTTTAAACAACAACAACAAAAAAAAATGAATGTAATTTGCGTTTTTGTGTGCCTATAGTACCACAGTGATTAGCATACTGTTATGTATTTGAATATGGTTTTTCAGGTATATAGTAATTAAGCATTCCTTCAATCATTTATTCATAACATGGCCTTTCGGTCCATGGTATTTAAACAAATATAGGCTACATGCACGCACATAATCCATAAATGGTCTGAATAACGTAAAGATGGTTCATCATTGTGTAAATCATAGTCCTATACAAGAATCACCTTTTCATATAAGACGCAGGTACATGTACATGTAGCAGTACTTATTTTAATATATTGTTAGCTTGCAGTGTGAAAAAACCCTGCACCCTGGTGTATTGTGAAAATTATTAAAATTAAATTCACTTGGTCACTTTGTTTGCATGACTTTGAAGTCAAGCTTTGAAGTACAGTCAAATTCAACATTTACTTTCACTCGACCCATTTATGGTTTACAGGCCCTCAGAATTATTAACATAAAGAAACACTTTTCTTTTCAATGTCTCGAAAATGTGCGATAAATGAATTTCAGGCTCTCCACGATCACGACCACATATGGGCTGTGGTAGGGACGGCACTGAACCAGGACGGTCACACTGCTGTGCCGATCTCAGCGCCATCTGCCAGCCAGCAGGAGACACTACTGAAACACATCTATGGCAAGTACCAAGTGGACCCTGCTGAGCTGCAGTATGCCGAGGCGCATGGTAAGTCTACACATATGCATGAATACATACGCATGAAATAAACCCACGTTGCATGCAGTCATCAGCTTTAAGCAACACACACACACTAACGCAAACACATGCGTGTGGCTTGCACACATAGGGGGCCTACATGTACACGCGCACGTGTGCATGCACTCACACACACACGCACACACACACACACACATAAGAAAGAGAGAGTAAGCGACGTAAACTAACACGATCCTTGCAGCCTACTGACTCAAAAAAGCTTGTTTACAAACATCTCGACGCTTTTCTTGTCGTTATATTCGTCAAGTGAGATATGCCATATCTTTTTGTTTTTTAACAACTTTATGAAACACAGGCAAATAGAAATGCAAAATAATCAGGAAAGGGCGAAACGCACATTTTGTGTTTTTATTAGAATTTGTTGGCATAAACTAATTCTATTCCAGGCACAGGGACACCAATAGGAGATCCCATCGAAGTCAACGCTCTGGGTAAGGTGCTGGGTAAATCACGCAAGGAGGACGACCTCCCGCTCTTCGTCGGGTCCGTCAAAACCAACATCGGCCATCTTGAATCCGCTGCCGGGTGCGCTGGGTTGATCAAAGTCCTCTTGATGATGAGGGCAGGGAAGATTGCACCGTCTCTTCATTACACTCCAGAGAGGGGCAACCCCAAGATCAATTTCGATGAGATTCGCATGAAAGTCCCAACTGAGGTCACAGACTGGCCCCCCTCTCCCAAAGGTTACCGCATGTGTTGTGTGAATTCTTTTGGTTTTGGAGGGACGAACGGCCATGCTATCGTGCGTGAGCATTTGAACGAGAAACCAGAGCATGGCGACGACCGGACCTACATTGTTGCCGTCTCGGGGACCAGCGAGGGTTCAACCCAAGGGACGCTCACGCACCTGGTTGAGCGGCTTCGCACAGGGCAGTATACTTTAAACGAAGTCGCTTACACTTCCACTTGCCGTAGAACACACTACAATTTCAGAGTAGCAAAAGCGGCCTCTTCTATGGAAGAAATGATAGAGAAGCTTGAGGCAGCATCCAATTACCCACCAAGCAGCCCCACGGTAGACGGGAATGATAAGAAGATAATCTTCGTGTTCTGCGGCATGGGGACTCACTGGGAAGGGATGTGTCTCGACCTGTATGCAAAGGAACCAATATTCCGCCAAAAGATGGACGAAATCGATCAATATCTGTTCGAATTATCGGGGTGGTCTGTTATGCAGAAATTCAGAGACCATGAAGGTTTTGACCAGCCAGACATTGCCCAGCCGATGATATTTGCATGCCAGGTAGCCCAGGCAGAACTGTGGATGCATTGGGGAATAAAGCCAGCTGCCATTGTGGGGCATTCAGTCGGTGAAGTTGCGGCAGCATGCGTGGCCGGTGCCCTTCCAATAAAAGAAGCAGTAACGGTCATATATCATCGCGGGCGCCTGCAGAAGATGGTCACGGGGGGCAAGATGTTAGTCGCTGGGAAAATCCCTGTTGAAGAAGTGGAAGAGCTGTGCAAGAAGTACCCAGGACAGGTCAACATTGCAGCATACAACAGCGCTACTTCGTGTACAGTTTCCGGAGACGATGACGCCATAGATGAATTACACAGGGAATTACAATCTAAGAGTGCTGAGAGAAGTGAGAAGCTTTTCCTTCGTGAGCTTAAGGTGTCTTCTGCATTTCACAGCCACCACATGGAGCCCATTGTAGCACCCCTAATAGAGTCCCTGGCGGAGATAAAAGGGAGTGATATCAAGATACCTATTGCCTCCACAGTCACTGGAGATATGGGCTCGGAAAGGGACTTTGTCACAGGAGACTACTGGTCCCGCAACGTTCGCCAAGCTGTGATGTTTCAACAAGCCATTGAGAAAGTGGTCAGCGAAACAGACACCAACGTCTTCATTGAGATCGGCCCCAGGCCAGCTCTCCGTGCTAACATAGCCGAGACAGCAGGGAGCGCCGCCCACGTGTCGTTTCCAACAACTAAACCGAAAAACGAGCACCCATGCATGCTGGAAACCCTGTGCCAACTCTACCAAACTGGAGTCGACCCTAGCTGGAGTTCTTATTATAAAGGCCTAGAAGTCCCACCTGCCGACGTCCCCAAATATCATTTCAACCGCTCCAAGACCTTGTTCATCCCTGAGAAGGCAAGGCTGAACCTTCAAGGTGGTGGAACGGGAGGTGGGACTCACCCCTTCCTAGGGTCTCTCCCAGGGACAGACACAGAGTTCAAGGTTGTCATCAGCAAAGAAACGACTCCCTTCTTGTATGACCATACCGTCGGCGGGACAATCGTCGTACCAGGGGTGTTCCACATTGAAGTGGGGTATGCTGCTTATATGACGATGACACAGTTTCGTTTTCCTACCGATCACATACGCCTCAGTGTGGAGTTCGTCTCCCCCATTGTTTTGACGTCTGATGACCCAGTTAACCTGAGGGTTGTTTTGGAAGTAGTCAAGCCCGAAGGTCAACCACAAGACGGACAGATCATCGAACAATACAAGTACAAGGTAACATCAAGAAACGGCCACGCGGTTCACGCGACCGGCACCATCACGGTAAACGAATACACAGAGGTACTCAAGAAGATAGACATGGACGGCGTAAGAGAGAGGTGCCTGGTTAAAACTACGTCACAAGACATCTACGGGATGCTGTCCGACTATGGGTTCGACTATGGTCCGTCGTTTAGAGGCCTGGGGTCCGGAGTGAGGAATACTGAAGAATACCTAGCCAAGATACGCATCCCGGATGTTTTGCTTGAGGACGTATACACCACTATCATGCACCCAGCACTGATTGATATCATGCAGCAGGCAGGGGGTATGCTCGCCGCCATGGAGAAAGATAGGGCACTGGCCGAAGCAGACACCAGTGACACAGGTAACCAGGAAGAGTACGGTCAAGTCTTGCCACGTGGTTTGGGCAGCATCATTGTCCGCCATCCCCCTAAGAGAGAGTGTTGGGCCTACGTCAGGAAACTGTACTTCACTAGGGAGGAGGTGAAATACAATGTGTGTATGGTTGATGACAATGGAGACGTTCTGGTTGAGATCCGCAATTCTGTTGCTAAAGCTGTCACACAGTATAAATCTGTAGAAGACGTCTTGACCTATACAGAAAAATGGAGGCATTTTTCTTTGGCTGAAGATAAAAAGATGAACAGTAGTGATGAGTCGCTCAATGATGTGGATGTTGAAGCTGATCCTGGAATGGAGAGACAAGACAGTCGTAGCAGCGATAGCAATGTTTCTCTGTCACCTGTCGCCAGACCAAAAGCCCTCGTCTTCTGTGACAAAGAAAATGCATGGCAAGCCATTAAAGATCATGTTGCCACTGATTCAATATTTTTTCAGCCGGATAGCTGCCCTGCTGCAGTACTTCTTCATGATGAGGAAACCATGGCAAAACTCCTGAAAGAGAGAGTCTCTGATGATGCACTTTCAACTGTAGAAGTAATCATACACATGTGGAGCTATCAAAACCATCAACTCAGTTTTTCTCCTGAGGTCATCGACTTTGCGATACAGTACGGCTCAGCAAGCTTGCGTCAGCTTGTGAAAGCGCTTGTGACGTCAGAGATGAACATCCCCATCTTGGTTCTCACGCAAGGGACTCAGATTATGAATGCTGTCAATGGAATTCCGTCTGAGCTAAAAAAATTCGAAAACAGTATACCAAATCCGATTGGTTCACAGGTAAGGGGCTTCACACGCTGCCTGTTAAAGGAGTTTACGTATAATCACATCAAAGTTATAGACCTTCTCCATGGTAATGAAACTGAGATCAGCAAATTCGGCAGCGTCTTGAATAAAATCCTCCAAGAAAATGTCTGCGAGATGATGATCTCTGACAAAAGTATCTACTGGAATGAATTTGTCCAACACAGTGATGACAAAAACGCAGTCCACCGACGAGAGAACATTGTCTACCCAGGGTGTGAAGTCAGACTTGTGTCTGCAAGCAACAATGCTTATCGAAACCTGCACTGTCGCTATGACACTAAACAACGCACAGAGAAAATCCCAGCATCAGGGATGGTGAAACTGACAGTTGATACCGCACTCATTCACCCCGAGCCATTCTTTCCTGTTACCATAGACGGCATGACAAACAAAGAAAAAGTCTGGTCCAAGGATGACATCGAAGGCCATGACGTCATTTCCCTTAGTATGACTGGCGAAGTCCAAGCTATAGGAAACCAGAAGAAATCCAAATTCCAAGTAAGCGAATCCGTAGTTACACTGTACCCAACATCTGTTCATTCCTCTGTGATTGTACCTGAATGGTGTCTTCTGAAGCTTCCTCCATACAAGGAACACTTGAAGCATTTTCTGCCTCAAATAATGATCAGTTGGTACATATTAAAGAAGATCCGACTGCACAAGAGACCAGTAACTGTGATAAGTAGGTCAACCCAATCTATGATGACTCACACTGTATGCATGATGGGCAGCGCAGAACACCGGCCCACTTTTATCCTGCATCCTTCCGACCTTACAGAGTCAAAGATTGCTGACCCAGAGCCTTTTATCGTTCTTCTCACAGCATTGGATATCAGAGAAACAGAGGCCTTGTCCCGAGCAATCCAAGGTTCTGCCACGATTGTAATTTTACAAGAGTGGGCCAAGCCCGGATACAAGCTGGATTTGAGTCATGCTGTCCCTGAAGCCATAGTACACTCAGTCAGTCTCAGGGAGTTTTTCACCCCCGTTAACCTAAAACAGCACCACGATAAGTTTGCAAAGTGGCTTGAAAAGACAACCAAATTATCGAAGCTTGGGTTCAAAGTAGAACCATTGGAATTATCAGCCAAGGAAGTGCGATCAACTTCCAAAACACCCAGTCACAATTTGACCTGTGATTCCAAGACAGTGTGTGTCTTCTCCATACGAAAGGATGGTGTCCAAGTACCCCTTCCTGTCCAAACAGGGAAAGGCGAACTTTTCCGACCAGATTGCAGTTACATGGTGATAGGTGGTCTCACTGGTCTAGGGTGGGAAATAGTTCGCTTTATGGCCGAGAGAGGTGCTGGATACATCCTGCCAGTATCAAGACGACAGCCATCAGAGGAAATGGTCTATGAGATAAGCGAACTAGAAGACACATATAAGTCCAAAGTTGTGTGTCTGCAAGCAGATGTCAGTGATATGACGTCACTACGTAACGCCTTCAACGATATGGCTACAAAACTTCCAGGAGTTCATCTGAAGGGAGTCTTCCATGGAGGCGCAGTATTGGACGATGGGCTGTTGGTGAAAATGACCCAGGAGCAGTTTCAGAGAGTCACCAACCCAAAGATTGTAGGTACATTAAACCTACATGTACTCACGAAGGACATGGACTTGGATTACTTTGTTATGCACTCGTCTACAGCGTCATCCTTGGGTAATGCTGGGCAGACAAATTATGCAGCAGGGAACTCATTCATGGACACGTTTGCTCACTACCGCCGGCAACTCAACCTGGCAGGCCAAACCATCAACTGGACAGCTCTAAGCATTGGCATGCTTAAGGATAACGAGGCCCTCAGGAAGAAATTGGCCAACCAAGGCTGGCCAGCCCTGGATGTACCTGACATCCTACGTTGCTTTGAACACTGTCTGTGTACCAATCACACCCAAATTACCTTTGGCGAATTTAACTGGAAACGGATAACCCAGGATCTCATGAAAGGGGACTTCAGTCACATACGCAGCCGCTTCAAGACTCTGATTGCTTTGAATTATGTGGAAAGAAGCGGTGGTGAAGGAGGGCGTGGACAGTTACTCCAAATCAACATAGACGAATTACTGAAGATGGCCCCAGAGAAGAGACAGCCAATTATATTCAAGTACCTTAAACTTCTACTAAGTGAAATCTTCAGCATGGAGCCATCATTCGTGAAGGATGATTCCGTACTGATGGAGCTTGGTATGGACTCCATGTTGGCTATGACCCTTATCAGCAAGCTCAACGAAGATCTCAAAGTCAAGGTCCCTGTTGTGATCATTATAGGCCAGGACACCACCCCACTTACTCTCACCAACTACCTCAACGAGCATCTTGGTGCTGGTGAGGCCGAAGACAGCGGAGAGGTTGAGCTAACCGAAAAGTCCTTTGATGACCAGATACCATCCATCTGCCCTACTGAGTACACTTACTGGATGAAGTACCTAGAGGACCCTTCAGATTATTCCGTGTTGAATGTCGTGGGTTTTAGGAACACAATGCGTATCTGGGACTTGTATTTCATGAGAGAGGTTCTTGATGATATGCACAAGCGCCTCCCGGCTCTAAGAACCACGTACCGGTCCAATGATCGTGCCAGGTATGGGGTGGAGGCCGTGACCCATGATGCAAAGACATTCAAGCCACCATACTTCATGTATGAAGTCAACAACGTTTATGAATGCGAAGCTCGTCTGGCAGAGTGTATAAAGACCCCATGGAACTTTGAGAAAGAATCTGGTCTGAGGGTTGTCATATTGAAGAAACGAATTGATGTCAAGTACTTTGCTTTCATTTTCCACCACATGGTATTTGATATGACAGCCATCAATGCCGTTCTCAACGAATTTCCAACTGTCACCGTGGCAAAAATGGAGGCGAAGAAATCACCGCGGCCCTCTTTGACCTCATCGGGTCATCAGGTGGCGCTGGCGATGGATAGTTTTTTGGCAAGACAATCAAAAACCTTGTCGGCGTTTTGGAAAGGTTTGTGTCCTGAGGACGTACCGTTGAGAGTTAGGTTACCAAGCAGCCTTCCACCAACGGACCACATTTCTAAACATGGGTCATATATCCTTCGGCACTTCAGTGAAAGCACGTGGGAGAAAATAACGACATTTGTAAAGGACAACAATCTCACTCTCTTCAAACTTTTCATGAGCGCATACCAACTCCTGCTGCATCAATACTGCAAGTCTCATTACATCACTGTAGGCGGCGTGGTTGACCTGCGTAGCCACCTGAAAGACGTGAAGAATCCAATGACGTCATTTGCCAATCACATTCCGTACGTAGCCTCATTCAAAGAAGAAGACTGCAGTATTTTGGAATTCCTCCGGAATAATGCAGAAATTATCAATCAGTGCATCGAGCACAGTGTTTACCCTGCACACCGCATTCATGAAGATATTAGAGGATCGCCCACATTCCCTTACCCTCACTTACTCGTGATGAAAGATGCTGGGGATTTCTCCCCTGTATTCGAATCAGCTAGCAGATTTGGCACACACATCTATCGGGTGCAGCAAGTTGGGTGCTGGTGGGAAACCCGCATGGCTCTCTGGAAAAACGTCCCCTCAGAACCTTACCACATTGAACTCTCGTACAGTTACGATATTTTGACGAGATCTGAAGCAAACGCTGTAGCAGGCGACTACGTAAGTTTGTTGGAAGCCATCGTCGACTGCCCAGAGATGTCCTTGAGTGAAATATCTCGCCCAAAACTTTTTGAAACCATCACTGATGCCATTGAGCCATATGAGCAAAATCAAGCTGGTCCCGATGGAGTGTTGTACAAATTAAAGACACAAAAACCGATACCGGTCCAGAACACTGCTGTTGGAAGTCCTGTTGGGTCGTCATTTGATAAAAAAGGTGCTCGGGCCTTGCCTCCTCCATACAGCGTGCATGATCAACACTCTCAGAAGACGAAGAGCAGAATGGCCGAGAAGATACGAAAGAAAGAAGCCAAGAAATTAATGAAAAGCCAGAAAGAAGGGAAGATGGCTGATAAATCTGGAAAGAAGCAAAACGACCAAAATCATGGAAAGGATGCAGTGAAGACCAAGGGCATGGGCAAGGTAGAATTACAATTCTTTCATTATACAGAATTGTGTCCTTACACATAATTTTGCTTGTATGCTTTTTTTCAAAGGAAGTTTGGTGTACATGCACAATACTTAAAGGGATAACAACTGTTCATTTTGGCAAAAAAAAAAAAAAAGAATTTTCCTGGGGTAAAGAAAAATTTTCTCCTAATTACCTGTGGTTAATGAATCCATTCCCACATTCAAAAATAGTCCCTTATTTTTTTCTAAAAAGTTTGGTTTGTTCTAATAGTCTCTTAAAAGATTGTTACAGAGTGTAGCCATCTATGTAGGTCACGTGATATGATGGCAAACACAAATTCCAGAATAATTATGTTAACCGCCGTTTTGGTGGTAAAATAGAATTTATTATATTTCTATGAGTTGTTTGCAATGTATTTATTGTGAAATATGGAAATCTTACGAACAGTTATCCCTTAAACGATCTGAGTGCCGGTGTGTCAGAAGTGGCAGTCTTCACAATGGAAGCCCGGGATCCAATATGATTTGTACAGGTTCGGGTTAGTCTGAATATTAGGGTTAGGATATGGGACAAATGTCATCTGTACAAAGTGATGGGGGGGGGGGCGGTCCTGGCGGACTGCCATTCCTGTCACACTTATTCAATAAAGCTGTCATAGCGCAGTAGATTAATACGAGACTGTTAAAACAAGAGTCAATTTTCGCTGCAGTTCTTACCAAATTTCTGAAATCTGTTTCCTGTCCGTCGCAATTTAACTGTCTGTTAAAGCGATTACCTGTGCGCTATTTCTCAAAAACCTTTTCTCTCCGTTTTCTAGATATCGACATTGAATAAGGACGAGTACAGCGCTGGCATGAAGAAACTGAAGGAATATTACAGTCAGATGAAGTTTGACATTGCCACAACACAGGAGATTCGTGCCATTTTGTCCTCTATGCCGTATTCCCCGAACGTGCTGAAACTGCAAGGAGGTCAGTTGTTTTTTTTTACGAGAACCGTTTATCTAACAGCATATATTTAGCAAACCTGACAGCCTAATCATTCGTAGCTGATGACAGAAGTTTGATTTCCTGTCCAAATTACATCTATCTCTGCTTTGAGCAGACCGTCATGCCTTCATGCAATATGAAATCTGAGAGCGAGTTTTATGAACGGTACAATGTTTGCAAACGAATTGGTAAAAGAAACAAACAAATAAACAAGTTGATAAATAAATAAATTAGTAAAAGTCTACTTCGTAATAAATGCGCAGTTGATCTAACACTATGATACACACGTGTAAATTTGACCACAGGGAGTCAAACATTCTCATGCATCAACCGAGTCTTATTAATTTTTTTTATTTTTATCTATTTATTTATTTATTGTGAAATTAACCCTAGGTTACTCCTTAATCAGTGATAACCTCCTTCTTTTGTGTGTATTCTGAAGAGTTTTTTTCTTGTTTTAAGGGGGCCATCTTTCTAAACAAGTGGATGGTAAGCTGAGCCCGGTTCACATGCGACTTCTTCTGCCGGGAAAAGCCAAGGAGCTACCAAAAGGCATCCGGCTAGTCTGGGGCCCGCGGGAGAACCTGTACAGGAGCAGTCTGAAGTTGAACAAGATCATTTCCGCCGACTTTGCCACTGATGGAGGTAATTAATTTTCTGTAATGAAAATTATTTATAATTTCCAGTAAAAAATTACTAAATTGTTAAGAAGAAAATTGCGAACTGTACATTATTGTATTGTATTGTATTGTATTGTACTAAATATTGTATTGTATTTATTTTTCCTCCATGTATTATTATTATGTGAAATATCTCTATTCCCGACACTATATGAGAAATTCGTATTCTTTATTCACCAGAAAACTCAGGCATGGTAATAGACGTGGGGCGAAAGAAGTACTATTTCGTTCACTCGGACGCATACTCGGTGGAACGTTGGGTATATGGCATACAGGAACTTCTGGATCCCGACGATGATGCTGAGTGGGATTAATGGACAAAGCGATGACACAAGAGAAAGGAATTTGTAAGGGGAACGCTGAATTCTTGTAACGCAAGCAATGAAACGTGTAACGCTGGCAAGGAAACTTGAAAAATGTAAAACATTGAGAAGGTTGCGAGAGCTTCAGATTCGTGAGCCTCGGTGCTTTGACGTCCCCGTGTCAATGACTGCTGTGCGTTTTCCAAACTGAATTTCTATCAGTTATCAGAAGTTTAAAAAGCTATCGTTAAGATATAAGAGTACATGTGAGGAGATGTGCTTGTAGAAGACTAAAAAAGATTCATTAAAATGACTTAAACTCCAAGCAAATAAAGAAGTACTTCAAAATTTCCCTAAGAAATAAATCTGTAAGAAAAATCAGCTTCTTCTTTAGAAGCCTTGGTGATAACCTGTTGAACCGCTGTCTTATGAATTTTAGACTTAACTAGTGGAGCGAAAAGGCGCAGTAGTTTGATCAGTGGGGTAGAGAGTAAAGTTTTACTTACATACCGAAAGTTGACGCTGAAGCATCAAATGCTATAATATTATGCAACTCGGTGCAGTGCTTATTACTGTATACGCAGTACACATGTAGTGCATCTGATGCGATTGTTCTGCCAATATTTTCACTTTTTTCCCATATTGAATATGGTTATAGTGCAAGAGGTTCTCCGTATATAATAGTAAAATTCTGATTAATACCGTATAATTTGGTGGTAAGGTTTTGGTGTTATATTGGAAGGGCAATACAATGTTATACCAATATTCAAGAGTATATAAGTCTGCAGTTACTGTAGTACCATATAGTTTTGTATTATATATTTGGGTAAAAATATTGCAATGCAACGTTGCACCATTGTTGTCAACAGAGTTTATTTTCTTGGTAACTTTGTGTTTCAGTTCATATATATATTTATATTTAGTTGCGGCTGTAGGCCTACGTGGCAGATGGAAAGCATGTAAAATATACCGTTATCATATTCAGGTACAAGTATATCTTAATCCCAGTATTGATGTGCCGTATATTTATATGCAAAGTATTATGTATATTATGCAAAGCAGTGTCTTATCTTAACTGCGGGATTAAGTTATTAATCTCAGATAAAGTAGTGAAGCAAACAGTGTTGGAAGAGCAGATAAATAAGTTTTTCTGTTGTCTTTATAGTTTGCTTTAAGGGCATTGTAAGCCTTTATTGTTATCCAGATACCCAAAATTAGTTGTTTCCTGCATCTAATTATTCAATAATGCGTCTATTTTTGTGCTGATTTAAAGCAATAAAAATCCATTGAAAATTTAAAATATCGGGGTTTTCATTTCACGTTGCAATGTGAAAGCGAAGGCAACTCAGAACTTTAATCGTAAATTGAACACCTTTCTCTTTTGAGGTGAGATGGCAATCGGTATGGGGCATAATTTTATCCCTGAAGAATAGAAACCATGATGTTGCGTTTTTTTATCATAACCAGATGTTCTTTAAAAAGATTACAGGTTAAACAAGAAGTATTAAGTTCTTCAAAGAAAACGTTGACTAAAATGTCCCAAAAATTCTGACACATTATTATTTTTTCTTGAAAATTGTCATCCCATCCTGTAGACTTACACCCATACCTTAGGTGGCATTGCACCACGCCCGCAAGGGCAGAGCAATAGACTTGCTAAAAATTACGTAAAAATAAATACCATGGAAACCCCTGTTCAAGCTTATCGCACAACACACAGGGTAAGAGTAACATAGGCCTTGCAGAGTTATAAGACTTGTAACAAGTAAAGAACTTTGTCAGAAGTCGATGACCCCTGCATCGTATAATTATATACTATTTACAAGAGCATTACATTTGTTAATATATCGGTGGACATTGCAGACTTATTAGAATCTACGGAGAGAAGACTGCACTTTGACACAATAGATCCACCCTCCCCTTGAACCCGTAAGACGCCTATCTTCACATCCACATGTACATATAGGGGCCTATGCATTGTGTTACATGTGCTCTTAATAATGCAACCAGTAGCCAGAGTGGGTCATATACAGCGCACGCCAGTGGAATACACCCTCCAGGTCAGCAGATAATCCTTCAAGTTGCGTGTTTGCGGTCGCTGGTTATCTCCGGTGTTCCCCACTGAGGAGACGGCCGACACTGCAAAGGAAGTACATTGTACAACTTACACAAAATGGCTGCTGAAGGGGACTACTTGATCGTGCCGAGGGAAGAGGTGACCGCGTTCGCCGTCCGGTGCCTGACCGCCGTGGGTTCTAGCCAAGAATATGCCGACACTACGGCGGATCTCCTTACTGCTGCCGACTACCGCGGTCATTTTAGTCATGGATTAAACAGATTAGGTGAGGATACTCATGAAGTAGACCTAATTTAGCGCTTGGCATATGATATATGTGCAAACGTGCAGGGTTAAAAATGTTAAGTTGTAAGTGTCGGCCAGCTTGTATTATTATATGGCACAGTGAAGTTCTTGTAGTGGTCTTGTCATTCATATGTTGGTGTGCGCCCGTTGGTGTGTCCACTTGTGCAAACACGGGCACGTATGCACACACGAGCTCAGTACACGCATACGTACGTGCGTGGGTGGGCGGTTTTTGTTATCCGCGATCTTCGATAATCAGGGTCGCCCAGGGGTCAAAGCTGCATCTTAATGATATGAATACACATTCTAGCTGATTTGTTCTCAAAGCTGGACCTATGTAAAGTAGGGTTCCCATGAAGAATTAAAAAGAACCGACCCATCTCTACGAACGTAATGCTTTGCTGTCTAAACAGAAAGTGTGCCAGCTCGTGACTCGACTGCGACATCTTTGAGGAAAATGGTGGAAAAAGTGTTGTCTTTATTTGCTTAGAGTAGGCCTACAACCGTTTTCTGTTCACGACAATGTACACGAAAACCCCTTGTCTGTGATACCCACAAATACAATCCATACAAAATTTGTTTATATTTGGTTGAAATGAAAGCACCGGCTGACCTTTTCTCGTCATGTAACCATTTCTATATTTAATGCATTTGTCGCAATCGTAAATTGCTATTTTGAGCACGTTGTGTTATAGCTGTGACGGATGCTATTATTCACGCAGCACGATTTTTTTTTTTTTTTTTTTGTAATGTTAAACCCCAAAAAATTGAGTTTGTATTAATGAGTATTCATGTCATGTGGGTTCAACTTCTAAGTTAACATATTATAGGGCCCGTTCCGAATGAGTTAAGTTGACCCAGCTATGGCGGACTTACTCTGTGCGGTCTCTCGCTGAATGCAATCAGATGAACAGACTAAGGGTGCTTTCCCAGAGATTTAGATCGATCTAAAGATTAAGATTTAGATCGACCTAACTCCCTGGAGGTTCACGCTAAATAGCTGTCAGCCGAGCGGACACGAAAGTTAATTACCTCCTTACAGCTTGTAGTAGGCGGGACTCACATTTAAGCCAGATTATCTGACAGAAATCTAGTGAGACTCCCCGCGGGGATAGATCGATCTAAAAATCTATGGAAATGGGGTGTAACTTGCCTCCGTTTGGAGTGGAGTAGAATACAGAAAACCTGGCGATTATACGAGTACGTTGGAAATAAGAGGAGGCGTGTAAGTCCATTAATCTGATTGCAGTCAGCGAGTCCAGAAGTGAAGATGAATGACCGAAAATTACATACTGTCAATTTTTACTCCAGAAATGTATGTAGATGATATTATCTGCGGTACGACGGACAAAGACGCTGTTCCAACCATTGAGAACGAGACCGCTGCAACCGCCTGGGTTAACGGCAACAACGCCCCAGGTCCGCCTGTCGCCAAATTTTGCATGGACCTTGCTATACGGAAGGCCAAAGAGGCGGGGATTGCAATGGTCGCTGTTAAAGGTATGGATTTAAAATTCTACTTACTGGTACTTGTATAGTGAATTTATTGTAGGTCGTTGATGGACGCAATTAAAACCAACGTTTATTTTTTAAAAATAAAATAAGCACTTAGTTCATTTTACATGAAATAAGGTCAGGTTACTAAAGAATATTTCGTTTAAATGGACTTTACTTTTGGTTTAATTTGGGTCAAAGTAAATTACTGAACATTTTGGTCTAAAACCTAGGACAAATCGGGATAAAGTCCGTTTGTAAAACTGTCGAGACTTCTAACTGCTAAATTCAACAAATGTTTTTTTTTTTTAATTTTGTTTTGTATACAGTCACACGCCCTAATTAAATTAATTTTGGTTCAACCATTTTTATGTTAGAACTAAAAATGAAGTAAGCTAGCATAAAACTAAAACGCTTCGAATTTTAATAGAAAATTTGTGTGCAAATTCGGCATGCTACTTAGTTTCTATTTCTTTTAATAAGCATATCCTTTCTGATTTACAGAATCAAACCATTTTGGAATTGCTGGCTGGTACAGTATGCGGGCTTGTGAACAGGGGTTAATAGTAAGGTTTCCATAAAACAATCGTCTTGCTTCAACATGGTTTACATTCAGTGTTTGTGTCAGAAAAAATCTTTCTCTGTCCACGTCTCAACTCAACAACAAGAGACGAGAGTATCAAATACACTTTTGAGTGTAATAAGTAGCTAAGGTCGATTTCCACATGTGATTATTGATAAAACACCAGAGATTTTTCAGCTAACGTGCTGTTTTAATGAGTAACTTTTAGAAATGTTCAAACCAACAAAATCGGCCGTGATGAAAACATAAGCAAAGCGGTTTCGTCTTTTCCACCTTGCTACAGTGTACCTATTATGGTAACCGCTGTGTAAAACTCTGTTTGGTGTAAAGCACTGAGCACTAGTTCTTTATTCTTTCAGGGACTGGCCTTCACGAATTCCTCCCCTGCCATTGTCCCAACCCGTGCAAAGAAGGTAAAGTGATCATATCTTCAGCGCTTTATCTTTCTGACTCTGCCCTCGGTGATGACAATGACTAGTGCGCACACGATATAACACGCACACACATGCTACCCACAACCACAGCAAAGGGGACACGTGGACACACATACAGCTGCCAAGCGCACGAGCATTCCGCACGCACTTAAACAGTACGTTTTGAATAATAATGTAATATTCTGAGTAAAAACACCATATTTCAAATTTTAGCCAACGTTCGGCACCAATCCAATTTCAATGGCGGCTCCTGCTGAAAATGGTGACAGTTTTGTTCTGGACATGGCAACGTCCACGGTTGCTATGGGAAAGGTGAGTTGCCATGGAAATATCGGTTGCTATACAACGATAAGGGAATCAAAGTCTCTGCTACCATAAGGCTCAGAGCATATTAATAGTCTAGTGGGATTTCCACAAAAGATGAATAGTAGGGGCATTTTGGGGTAAAAGTTGGGAACCAGGCTTATTAGCATAACTTTGGGATGCTGATTCCGATTTACCCGGTTCCCAAGCGAAATTTTGCGTTTTTAACGGTCTAATTTGCAAAAAAACAAAATGGCCGCCAGATTTCCTATTTTCTGCAATATCTCTGGGACTTGACAGGTGAACATGACAAATGAAGTGTCTTTACCTATATTTTCAGGGTCGAGGAACATTATTAAGATGTTTCTGTTAGAATTAGATTTACGCAATTTTCCAAAATATGTAAATTAGGATCGCCATTACTGAAAAACTGTTTTACTTCTGTATCTCTGTAACTAGGCAAGCAAACATGACAAATGAAGTGTCTACACCTATGTTCTCAGGGTCAGGGAATGTGATAAATCAGATGACTTGTCTGATGGGTAGCACTGACTTTGTGAATCGTGTCCGAGTAGCATCTTTTATTATTTCTTCCCTGTATCTGTCAAACACAAGTCAATCTGCTGATAGTTAGAACCTGCCTTCAGAACTGCTTTTACGTTAACTAGGCAAGCAAACATGACATATGAAGTGCCCACACCCATGTTTTCAGCGTTAGGGAAAGTGATTAAGACATTTTCACTATAATCAAATCAGCAATGAGTGCTACACTGTCACACTGTAGCAATTATTCGAATCTGAATTGAATTTTGCAATTAAATACTGCGCTGCCATTGGGATGTAAACATATTGGATCACACAACTGCCCCTTTTACCTAGATTTAAAAAAGATTACCTTATTAATGCAATAGAGGGATTTGCTGAATCAAGTAATTCATGTGATGCAATGTACAGACTTCACATTTAAAATGGATTTTTTTCAAACATATTTTCTTTGAATTTTTCCCATATATTAGTAATGGATGAAAATACACTTGTTATCGTGTTCGATATGGCTTTAATAAATCAACCCGGGTGAATACATCATCAAAAATTTAATTTAAATAATAATTTAATATTCAAATCAGCGTTATAAACAGCGCATGGATAATTTTATAGCTGATAACGAGGTATTACATTCTTATGAACTCGATATTATCAAGAATATCAGTTGGTAAGGATTTTCTCTCACACAAAAGAATCATCAATACAAATGTGAAAAATGGAAACTGATAACAACGCGTGCAGCCTCTTCTAGCTGCAACCAGAGCCCTCATTCCATGCAAAGAGGTTTCCGAGAGTATGATCCAGTATTGTGTTACACGCATTAGTCAGAGCTTGCCTAAGCTTGTGCCGATTTGTAGGGTGGACGGGTAAGCTCTTGATTCTGCTAGCGATTTATGCCCACAGGTTTTCTATAGAATTCATGTCAGGGGAATTTCGTCGGCCAAGGCAACTGGTTTACCTCCTGGTTTTGCAGAAAAGCAGTTATTGCATGGGCATGGTGTGGTCGGGCATTGTCATCTTGCAGGATGAAGTTGTCCTGGAAGTACCTTCTTGCAAATTGCAAGCAAGTATTCTCTATAATGTCCCTGTATTTTATCTGGTTGAGGTTTCTGTCAATTGCCACCAATAGTGTTTTGGCTCCAGAGTGGAAACCGGCCCATACACAGATACTGCCACGGCCACAAGTCACTGTAGTGTGACACAATCCCCGTGCAGTAACTCGTCTGGAAACCTACTGACTCTGATTCAGCCATCGCGGTGGTGGAACTCAAACCCTGCCTCATCTGTAAAAATCTACATGAAACCAGTGCTGTGCCTGGAACCGCAAATGGCGTCTAGCCCACCATGTTGCTCTGTTCATAGAGTTAACCAGCTAAAAGTAGCCTTGCATTCACTAGAGTTCTAGAAACATGCTTTTGAATGGTAATTTGCCACTCATTTTGTACAGCAAGAGTTGTCTTTGTCCGGTTGTTGCGACATAACCGCAGAAGCAAGCGGTCTTTCCTTCTGGTGGTGACTTTAGGACATCCTGGCCATGGTCTCTGTGTTAATGCACCAGTCTGGGCGTGTTTCTGTAAGACGTTAGAAACTGCTCCCTGGGACACATTCAGCTGTCTGGTAATAGCAGTTTGCTTCTGTCCATTCTGGCATAATGCAACAATAGTGTGGCAAGTTGCTGCCGTTAGTTCACATACCGTAAGGTCAGCTAAGAGTCTGCAAAATATCAAACTCTTCTGACTGGACGTTGTCGAAATATAGAGACCTATTCTGCAGAACTGCTGCCCTTTTATACGCATTCTGTAACCAGCCAAAGAGGACTGCTCAGAGAAACTGCCACATATTACGTAAGGCGGGCCCTGACCCCCCCCCCCCCCCTTCGAATTCTGGTCCTCCCTTGAAATTATAATTTTGACTAGCTGATTCATAGTTGTAAACCATACCAAATGGCACCGTTCGCCCTCTTTAATACCAAAATTTTGTGTGGCCCTTCAACAGGCCCCTTACCCGTTGCCAAGTGGGGGGGAGGGGGGGGGGCTTTGCATCCGCGGACTCCCCCTTCAAATAATCCTGGATCCGCCTCTGCTCACCTTGCCTTATAATTGATGGGCAAGCACTGACAATTTCACTGGGAAAGCCTGACAATGCAGTGACCTTTGGTAGTTTGGCTGACACGTACGTAAGAGCGGTTCTGAAGGCAGGTTTTAACTATCAGCAGATTGACTTGTGTTTGACAGATACAGGGAAGAAACAATAAAAGGTGCTACTCGGACACGATTCACAAAGTCAGTGCTACCCATCAGACAAGAAATCTGATTTATCACATTCCCTGACCCTGAGAACATAAGTGTAGACACTTTATTTGTCATGTTTGCTTGCCTAGTTACAGCACCCTGAGCTTCAGAGCTAACTTGACACTAACCTTTTCACTGTAGCCTATCTCCATCGTGTCAAGTAACCTCTGACGAAAATAGTTTGACCTAGTTTATATAAGCCAATCAAATCCATGTTTCAAAATTTTTCACCAAAGTTTGGTGAAAACGCTGATTGGTTGACCGTCAATCGGCAATCCTCGGCTGATTCCGCAAGCTCCATACTAACAACATAGTTATTGTCGAGTGCGGAGACATCCGAGTAGTTCCGAGTGTATTACCGTACACAAAGAAAGCAAGGCGAGTGACTACAATGTACGAAAAAGAATGTGTTAAGTTATCTCTTGATTCTTTGCAAAATATGAGTAAATCGGAATTGAAACCATAGGGTCTAAGCAGTTTGAGGCCCTGCATCATTATCTACTGAGAGACGATGTTATTTGCGTGCTGCCCACAGGTTACGGCAAGTCCCTGATATTCAGCCTTATCTTTGATTGGTCCGGATTTGAACAAAGCGCGCTTTGACTCGTTCGCGTTCATTGGCTAGATCGTTTAATGAGTCATTGAGTGCGGGCTTTTAAATTTGATTGGCGGGCGGCGGAGGCAATCGAATCTGGTCAGAGGTTACTTGACACGATGAAGATAGGCTACAGTGAAGAGGTTAGTGTCAAGTTAGCTCTGAAGCTCAGGGTGAGTTACAGAGATACAGAAGTAAAACGGTTTTTCAGTAATGGCGATCCTAATTTGCATATTTAGGAAAATTGCGTAAATCTAATTCTAACAGAAACATCTTAATAATGTTCCTCGACCCTGAAAATATAGGTAAAGACACTTCATTTGTCACATTTGCCTGTCTAGTTCCAGAGGTATTGCAGAAAATAGGAAATCTGGCGGCCATTTTGTTTTTTTGCAAATTAGACCGGTAAAAACGCAAAATTTCGCTTGGGAACCGGGTAAATCGGATTCAGCATCCCAAAATTATGCTAATAAGCCTGGTTCCCAACTTTTACCCCAAGATGCCCCTTGCCTCTTATGCAGAGCATTTTTTCAAAAATCTCACTAGACTATAATTATTTACCGGTGTTTGATAAAAATGTGTTGCAAAAATGCAAAATGAATTTTTTTCACCAATACTATAACGTTTGCATTACTTGTTTTATCTGAGGTTGAGATAGCAGAAAGACGAGGACATAAGATACCAGACGGATGGGGCGTTGACAAAGAGGGCAAGGTTCATATTTATTTATTTGTTTGTTTGTTTTATTCGTGTATTGACTTACTTTTATCTTAATTTATTCATTTATTTACTTATCTATTCAGAAATTAAAATATTCTCTTTACTATTTCGGTTTAGGGAAACATTAGGAATATAGGAGAAAATACTGTATAATAGTATATATATCACATGTTGATGATACTGGTGGTCGATGACTGAGAGAGAGAGATGGCCTTTATTGTTTTCTGCGTCAGTATATCCCAGTCATATTCCTGTTATTTTATCCCAGGTCACCAACGACCCCACTGCGGTGATAAAGCCAGGTGGATTGTTGCCTTTGGGTGGCGCAGAAGAAACGAGTAAGTTCACTCTCGCTACAGTATACAGGACATACAGTTTTAGACATTTTTGTACTAGGATTATTAAAAAAAAGGTGGGGGCTGTTTTGGCCCCCTGCCGTTGCGATGACAGGGTGTATTCATCATCATCATCATCATCATCATCATCATTTAGAGCCTATAGTGTTCCACTGTTGGACAAAGGCCTCAGCATGCTTTTTCCATTGTTTCCTATCCTGAGCTTTGGATTTCCAGTTTGGCCAAGGTTTCTTCTTCCAAGACTTCCAGTAGTCATCTAATTCATCCCTCCATCGTTTGACCGGCCTTCCTCTTTTTCTTTGTCCATACCTTGGGGTCCATTCTGTAAGCCTGATTGTCCACCTATTGTCCTTCATTCTTTTGACATGTCCTGCCCACCTCCATTTCATTTCTTTAACTGTGAGCAGTACGTCCTTAACTTTGGTCTGTTCACGTAACCATACATTCTTTTTCCGCTCTCTTGGACTGATGTTCAACATAATTCTTTCCATCTTTCTCTGAGCTACTTGTAGCTTGTGTTCCATGGAAGCATTCAGTGCCCAGGTCTCTGAACCATAGGTGATTGCCGGCAGCACACAAGCATTGAACACTTTCTTTTTCAGGCAGGTAGGAAGGTTGCTCTTGAAGGTGTCATTGTGCTTCCCATATGCTGCCCATCCTGCTTTTATCCTTCGTTGGATTTCTTTCTCCAGTGTTCGATCACTAAGGCTGAACCGTTGCCCAAGGTATATATACTCTTCTACTCCTTCTATCTCTTTGGTGTTGACCTTCACTGTGCAAGGGGTGGTTAGTGGTCCAAACATCACCTTTGTCTTGCTGGTGTTCATCTTTAGCCCACTTTTTGCGCTTTCATCTGCTAACGCCTGTAGCATTTCTTCGAGGTCTTTTGCATCATCTGCAACTATTATGATGTCGTCTGCAAACCTAAGTTGATTGAGCCTGGTACCGTCTATGTTTATGCCCTTGTCCTGTCAGTCTAGATCCCTGAATATACGTTCCAATGCTGCTGTGAACAGTTTAGGAGAGATTGTATCTCCTTGGCGTACACCTTTCTTGATCCTGATCTTATTGGTGGTCTTGTGTAGTTTGACTGTTACAGAGCTATCGGTGTATATGTCTCTGAGGACGTCTCCCTAGATCTTGCAGGGATGCCAGTATATACTGGGTTTCTACTGAGTCGAAGGCTTTTTCATAATCAACGAATGCTACGCATAGTGGGATGTTATACTCGAGACATTTCTCTTTGAGCTGGTTGACAGTGTGCAGTGGTGTACTGGCCTCTGAAACCTGCTTGTTCCTTTGGCTGCGCTTCATCTAGTTGTCTTGTTAGCCTTTCGGTCAATATTTTGGTGTTAATCTTGTACAAATTAGAAAGTAGGCAGATGGGTCTGTAATTCTTTATGTCTTTCCTATTGCCCTTTTTGAACATTATGATCATGTTGGCGTTCTTCCATGCTACAGGAATTTTCTTCGGATGTAAGCACTTTGTGAAGAGCCTGGCTAATTCCTGAGATAGGATATCTCCTCCTGCTTTTACCATTTCTGCTTTGATGTTGTCATTTCCTGCTGCCTTCCCGTTCTTCATTTTCTGGACTGCTGACTCTACTTCCCAAGCTGTTATGTCTGGTAGATCGCATGCCTTTGTTGAGATTTCTATTCCCTTGTTGCTGTCATACAACTGTCATACTACATAGAATTCTTCTACTCGTTCTAAATATCTGGTCTAAAAGGATCTCTTTGCTCTTTCCATTTTCGATGGTCTCTGCTATCTTCTTCATGTTCAGCTTCCTGGTCTTCACTTGCCTTCTTCTTGATGGTCTTATCCAGTTCTGCATATTCGATGTTGTTTCTGATGTCCCTGTTGTTGTTTACCTCCATTTTCTTCATCATCCGTCTTTTCTTCATGAGAATCCTCGTTTCTGTTGAGAGCTTTGAGTCCTTCATTTTACTGGCCGGTGCGACTTCTGATGACAAACAGACCGATGCGGGCATTTCATTCTAGGATGGTGGTCTTTATTATATCGTTCATTTCATCTACTCCATCTTCACCTTCTAGCTCTAGTGCACTGAATCTGTTCGTAAGGAGGATTTGGAACTCGTCTTTCTTTATGTCCAGTTGCTCGGTACTAGGTCTCTTTGATGGATTTGACAGGCATTTCTGTCTGTCTTTCCTGACATTGATCCTAATCACTCCCATAACTGCTCTGTGGTCACTGCCCGCATCCAGTCTGTTTAGCACTTTCACATCCGTGAAGATGTTCGGTCTGTTTGTCATGATGTAATCAATTTCGTTTCTTGTACATCCGTCTGAGCTTTGCCATGTCCATCTTCTTGATATCTTCTTCTTGTAGACGGTATTCATGATCTTCAGGTTATTTGCTGTCGCCCAATCAGTAAGTCTCCTCTTTCATTCCTCTCTCCGCTGCCAAATTTCCCTGTGGCACGCTCTTTTTCGTCTGACTTTATCCCGATCTTGGCGTTGAAACACCCATGACTATGTGGTAGTGGCAGTCTGTTGTCAACTGACGTTGTACTTCTTCATACAGTTGTTCTACTTCTTCATCTGGTCTGCTTGATGTTGGTGCATATACCTGAATTCCTAAGTTCAGGGCGTTTGTGCGGCTGGGTACTGGAGGTGGTGTGTTTGTTGGTCGTTTCATTGCCTGCCCTATGTTTGTATAAGTTTTTCTCCGCTAGCCTTATGATCCGGCTGGATTTTTGCTACTAAGGTGGAATTTTTTTTTTTTTTTTTTTTTTTTTTTTTTTTGTGTAGAGTTATCCTAACTTGGGTTTTTTGTGTAGAGTTACCCTAACTCCTAGTCAGGTTGCTGTCAGGTCCTGACCCCCCGCATGATACAGGTAGTACAGGTTTTACATGTTTACCAGAATGATAAGTCGCGACTACAGGATTTGAACCCGGGACCCCTCACACCTGAATCAAGCGTGCTAAGCACTAGGCCATCACACCTGCTGTATTACAATAATGAAATTTATGGAATTTCACAATAAATTTAAAAATTTTTTTAAATTTACGTTTCTATTAACGAAATTAACCATTGTCAAATGGCACGATAATTTGCCACGCCCCAATAAGTGTATACATGTACGGTCGTACTCAAACTACAGTACTTTTTGATCATGTTATTTTTTAAAAATTCTTTTATCTTTTGATTCTTAAAAGAATAAACATTATTCCAATAAGGTGGATACAAGGGCTACGGTCTGGCATTAATGGTAGAGGTGCTGTGTGGGATAACTTCGGGGGCCTACTACGGACCAAACATTAGGAAATGGCAGTCGCAAGGTGCGCGGGCAAATTTGGTAATTATCTTTGAAAACAGTTACCCACAAAATATTTATGCTCAGTATATCATTCTCCAATCGTTATGGATGCTTATAAATATGGGCATATGGGCTTTTAGAATCCAATCGATGGTGCCATATAATTTGCATATATTTTTTTAAAAGTTACCAAAGCTGTTATTTGCGTTATGTATAATATCTGAAAAAACCTAGAACGTCTGTGTGCTTACTTAACTAGTACATGAACCTTGGCCAATGTCGTAAAATTAAGAGCTCTTAGCTCATTTATTTTTTGCCATAAGATCTTACTGTAGTTAACAAGCATCAAACAACGATCTATATACTTTGTAAGTGAATTTACATAGAAACAGGAATGTTGTACTTCTACGTTACGTCACGTGTATTTCATGGCTGACGTCACATCATGACGTCACATCATTATGTCACATAACCACGCGTTTACAGGGCCAGTGTTTCATAGCCATTGACCCGGATGTGTTCGCTCCTGGGTTCAGCGGTAGAATGAGCGATATCATGAGCATCTGTCGGCAGTTGCAGCCAGTAAGTAAATCTGCCACAGCACCAATCAAGCAATTCACGTACGTCACATTTTACACAAGTAGAAAAAAATCGCAATGTATGCTTATTTTACAATACATTATCATGTGAATTGGTTGTACAAGAATTAAAGCAATTTTGTACAGTTACGTTTTGTCCTGGATTTTTTTTTTTTGGGGGGGTTGTTATAATATAAGGCCCGATACAGTCCAAAAATCCCCGACGTTGCGTCACAATAACCACATTGCGTTACGATACTTTATGTGAATTTTATGCTTTTACTGCACACCAGGCAACAGAAGATAAACCGGTTCTGGTAGCTGGAGATCCCGAGAGGCTTCACATGGAGAAATGTGATGCTCAGGGCGGTATTGAGTATCATCCTAATCAAATAGAATTCCTGGTAATTTTTGCTCTCTCTTTCTCTCTCTCTCTCTCTCTCTCTCTCTGTCCACCTTAGGAAGAAAAAAATGAAATAGAAAAGTAAACGCTTGATAAATAAAAGTTGTTGGAAAGAAATCGATATTTAACGTTTATATTTTTGATAACATTAAATGATGTATTTTCAGAACACTGTGGCTGACAAAGTGAAGGTTGCTCATATAAAGCCTCTTCGTTAGGAAAGTGTGCCCACAGATGATGTAATGTATGAAAACATGACCACGCCCATAATTGACTTCAATATTCAGAGACCACGCCTTAGCATTTATAGAACTGGTGTGTGAGCAGCTTGCACCCACGGATGATGTAATGTATGGTATGACCACTCCCATAACAGACTTCAATACTCAGAGACAGGGCTTAGCTCATACAAAACTGGTATACCAGGAACGTCTTCCCACGGATGATTAAGCTACGAATGAAAAAAGGACATCCCCATGACAGACGTCAATATTCAGAAACCACGCCTTATGACACTCAACAAACCTTCATTTTTTTGCTTATCTGGAACAGTTTTAGTAATACATGTTAGAATAAAAAGAAATGGGATAAATACTTTTGTTAGTGAGGGGTGAAATGATTTTGTTGGGGTCACATTTCTGAGAAAGCTACTTATGCGTTCATCAAAGGCTCAATATTATATACCAACTGATGAAATTGTTATAAATATAAATATATTACAAATAATAACAGAAATTTAAACGATGTATAATTTAGACCATGTTTTATTGAATAAAGTAGCAGTTCTGCGCGATTGAGAATTTCTCATCGTAAGCCCAGAAACATCTCTCACCTACCGCATTTGCGATGTTCAAGGCGCTGCTAGAAATTGTTCACTGGTTAATATTTTATTTTAACAACCAGATTTGGTGACATAATAGCTTCCAGTAGAACTTATGTCCATTTGCGCTATGAATGACTTAACAACTCTTGTAAAAAGAAGGATCGGCATTCCAGATAAGGGGGGAGAGTAAATAAAGAAGGGTCTGCATGTTTGACGAATAGCTCTTTCACTCACTGACACACAAGAACATACACACACACAAACATACACACTAAATGATAATTGGAACCCGTTGGCAAACTACAACTTACATTCGAGTATCAAATGTTTCTCTTCTTTTTGGGTATAATGGTTTTATTAAAATAATTGGTTTATAATAATTGCAGTGGAATAAACTTCAAGTTCGTCGTCGTTCCCAAACCTAAATGTAGCTAAATATGTATTATTGCTAAAATAATCAATAATAACGTACAGCAGAATGGGTTCGTTCTCACACACCCAAGTCTTTAATTCTGTTACACGTTTCACAGTCAATTAACATTAAGTGGTAAGCCCTAGATGAACTATTTACTAAAGAATATTGATCAATCACGTTCACGTTCACTGCTGTCTATTTACAAACAATTTACTGATGAGCCCACAGATTTTAAAATAATTATTTTCTTGTGGATTAATCTGGACCTAAACCGGTTTGGGTTTAATGCATTGGCTCTAAGATCTAATATTTATAATATTTCTAATCGTTTATTAGATCTTAGATTGGCTGAACGGGGTACTTACTGTGTAGCTCGGGCTGATGTGTTGAAATGTCAAGGCCACTTTCCGGGCCATCCATACGCAATCACTTTCCCTCGGTTCCTATTATTCCTGACGAAAAGTTAGTTTGCGACGCTTCGGTGATCAATAGAAAAATAAAACAGGGAAAGCGAGTGTTGTTATGCCACCTTTCTAACTCTGGGTCTTCAATTTCTTATTACGTTGACCCCACACGTTGGCAATAAGACAAGAAACGAAAATATAAAGTACAGAATTAACTCAGAGTGATAAAGCTGAAGTAAAATTTAACGAAAAAATCTAAATAAAAAGGCACTATTCCACAGCAAGCTGAACCTCAGCTGAAATGACCATTGAGAGTCAACGGAATTTTCATCGGATGTGTATTCAGAGATCGTCTTTGTTGCATATACTAACCTGGTCGACCTCTTTTACCCAAGAAAAACTGTATAGAAATCAAGAAACAAAACAGAAAGCTCAGTCTTTCCTAGCCCTGTAATTCACCTGGCCAAAAAAGAAAAAAGCTGATTTTTGTAATGTTTTTTATGTTGGATGGCAAAAGATTTAGAGGTTACAACTATTTTATTGTAGTTGGACCCTTCTTTAGTTGTGTAATGGTGGTAAAACAGACAACGCCCTACTAGTGAGTTTTAAATCACAGTTATATCGTCAGGTGGTTACTGTTCATATTGAATTAAAGCTAGAACGCTGCTAGCATTGGCAGAAACACAGGATTCCACGAAAGACATGACAAACAAGCTTAATATAGTTTACATATATTACCGACGCCTATTTTATATACTTCAAGAAACTTAGTTCTGTGTCTTCTATTTTCCTCATCTCCGCTCACGTTTGAATTATCGCACAATTGAATTGATGTGACATATCCTCTATTGACTCCCCTTCAACACATGGAGGTAATTTTCACACCTTTCTGTTCCGCTCGACTGCGCATGCTCCCAAGAGGGTTCACATGTTCGTGTACAGCTGGCCCGCAGGTCACGGATCAACAGACTCAGATGCGAATCACTGGGAAACTCATTAGCGTTCAGAGAGCCAAAAAAAGCAACACGATCACTTTTTGAACACCCTGGGTGTCAATATACAGGCGTTTCTTTGCACCGCTTTAAGCCCCTTGCACTTCTCTTTAGAAAGTTGACCACATGTTTTTTTTTTCTGCTTTTGTACAAGAACTACCAACATTTTCTTGACACGAAATCTTAAACTTGTCCCCATCTTTAAGATACAGTGGATGACATTTTGGGTGTAGATGTTTCTGGACCCTATTGATTGTAAAGGTAAATACAAGTAGTGCGTGTTAGACCTTTATATTATAAAATACTGTTTTTTCCGAAAAATTCGCACATCATTCATTTATTGCCAAGGTAAAGGCATATCCTGCTCATCGTAATTGTCGAAAAAATCAAAGTATATAAACGCTTTTTGAGTTTACTTTTCTTATTTTTGTCTCGAGTAATGATGATAAAAAGGATGCTCTTTTAATAAAATAAGTTGTTTGTTTTTATTTCTGATTTAACCACATTATCTTTTGAATGCACTTGATTTTAAATTGATATTAATACTCTAAATAAATGTATCGGACTTCCTTTGATACTTAGTTTATGCCGTTATGAATGACGTAGAGTTAGACGCTGCTATCACCCGTCAGCTCTGAAAGTTTACAACCAAATTCAAGTACTGTCGTCATATGAAAGTGGGCCGAATCGCGCCATGGACAATTGAGCGTTTAAACGATTATTCTTATTATTGTCACTTTTTGTGCCTCTTTAAGAAATTGCTTTTTAACCATTGTGAGAATTTAAATATTTTGTTTTTGTTTATAAAATTAATAGGAGTTGCATTTTAAGCTTGAAGCAATCGTGTTCCAAATAAAATTAACGGCTTTTATTGAATCCATGTCGCCAAACAGAAGAGGAAAACAATTAATTAAAAATTCGTCAAAACGTTTTATTCTACGTACTAATTGACACTTTTTCTTTGTGTGTTGTCAAACTCGTCCTTCGAACCGTCACATACACAACAAGTGTTTTCCCCCTCCCGGAATAATTAGCATTCTTTCCTTGATGTGCTTTGCACCGAAAACACAGTGTCGATTTCACACATCGTCTAAAATTTACACGTAATATGGAGGTCGTTCACACGCGACCTCATGGAAAACGCGTCTGTTTCGCTCTACCGCCGATTTTTCGCCCGTCCTAATTTATGAACACACAGCGGTCCAAAGGAACAACCTCAAGTTCTTTAATTTGTCCACTACTCTAAACAGATGTCTTACACCAAAAGACAGTTGCTGCTGTAGTATGCATGTCCCTGTTTTCGAAAACCGCATTTGCTTACTGGACACAATACAAATACCACCGCTTAGTTGGAGGCATTTCAACAGTGAGCAGTGAACTGGGGTTCAAAGATTGACGGACTGTCCCATGGGAGTGAAGCCTCAATGAAAACCACATGTATCCCGAAGTATCCATCCCATAAGTACCCCACCCGCCCACCTGTTCAGGTGACGTAATAGACCTCACACAACGTATGACGTAACGATGGCGGGGGATATAGCCGTCAACGTTACTCGAGATACTACAGAACATAAATTTTCACGGTGTTGCTAAATGAGCCGACTCGATGGTAACGATCCTTGCAGTGATAAAATCTAGGCTTTGGTTCCATGCGGTCAGCAAGAGCATCAATTTCCGTGAATGATGAGTGATTCACCTTGAAGGTGGGACTTTACTATCATTGTTTCTACATGTGCCACAGATTGAGAAGAATTGCTTTGAGTTTCTTATATATTTTTTCCTTTCGAGAGATGAAAGATAGCAAATAAATGAAGAGGCAACCGCATTTTTGGAGCGAGTCTTGAACAGCAAACAATTTAATAAAGCTTGCGCCATCAAAAGGTGATCTAATTATCGCTTTGTAAAACACCTGTTAGAAATTAACAATGTGTATGATAAAGTAATGCTTTAACAGATTGAACACTATAAGATGTGTAGTAAAAAATCATTTTAGTCATTCCAGGAACGTCGAATTCGGCCATCAGATTCTTTTAGGCAATGGCAATGATTTACGTAATATCTTTCTAAAAACCATGTTATTACTTTCCCTTGTAAATAGTGTTCAGTTAAAATTGAAACCTGATAGAACCTGACAATTTTTTCAGTATATTTACATGTCGTACCACGTGGAATCTGTGAAGTTGTCAGGGCGGTTCTCATTTTCATTTCAACAGATTATCAACTCTTGCGATGTTTAAAATAAAAGTTGTAATACGGTATATTCTGGAGAGTCAGGAAACAACGCTTGATTGTTTCAATGCTTATTGGTGGGGATACCTGAAGTCCCCTTTTATGAATTTACAATTATATTTATATAATGAGCATAGAATTATCGTGTTTTTTTTTTTTTTATTTAAATGCTGTGATTTTGTGAGATCTATTTCTCCTCTTCTTCTTCTTCTTTTTTTCCCTCTAAAATGACGTTAAATATACATTATCTGTCCTTCAGTATACAGAGCCCAGTACCAAAAAAATTTGTGCAAAGAGCTGATCTTAAAGAAATAAAATGTGTAGCCTTTTGTTTTTCTTTCATAGGCCTGTCCATTATTATGGGCACGTCAGATATGTACATTTCGTTTAAAATGGATTGTTAAATAATTTATAGAATTAAGGTAATATTATGAAAAATGTATTTTCTATGCTATTTATGATTAATTGTTGACTGTTAAACCCGAGAATACACATCTGCTGTATGGGCCAAAGTTCAGCTCTTTTAATGGTTTAGTTAATTCAATGAATATTGAAGCTAATTTATAATGATGAACGGCCCTTTTTTGCTAACAGACAAGGGAACCTTTTGAAACGGAGACAACATTTTAAAAAAATCGAGTCTCTTAAAGAAAAGTGGTGCTAGATAATGTTATAAACAACGGCACTTAAAAGCGCCTGTAGAGACAGCTTCACGCAAGAGTACATACTCTCCTGTCCAATTGGACGCGCGTGTAGGAGTAAGTGCTGACCCCTCACCCCTGCGAGCAAAATGGAACCTTCCAAGTCATTTTGGAAAGCGCAGTAAATCCTCGAAAGGCAGCTGCCGCTGTCTGTGCGCGAGTGTGAGAACGCTGGTTCAATTTAAGAACTGAGCTTGACAGTAGCCGACCCAAAACGACACCGAGCACCGCGGTATAGTCAAGAAACCATCTGGTAGTTTCAGATAAGGTTACTATTTCAAAAGGTTTCGCCAGAAAGCCGGAGGAGCGATAGGCTTAAGGTAAATTCCGGCCTGACAACCGAGTCCCTTATTATCCCGGCGATTCTTTCAGCAGAACCGATTACTGTTTAAGTTAAATACCGCTTTGACAGCTGAACTTACTGAGAAAAGCGTTCGAAACCGCTGGGGGAAGTCGAGTGGTCTTGCAATTAAGCCCCATCAGAGGCCCGAGGAAAGCTGGAACTGCAATTATAGATTACAGTAAGTACGCCGTAGTTTTTCCAAGTGTGATTTGTGGCACTGGCGCCAAGCAGTCTGGACTAGCGAGTAAGAGGGGGGATTCCCGATACCTGCCCCTTATTTTCGGCTCGTAACGTTGTAGCCATGTTCGGTTCATAGTGGTTGGAAAACTCCTTTCATTTGAGATATACGGCGGCTGAGACAACCACAACACTGGCTAATTAGCTCCAGGATTTTCTTTGGGATATAAGGTTGTTTAATGTCTGAAAAACGCCGCTTTTAATGATGTGGTTGATTAGGTTGCCTTGCTTCCCCAAGATTTCCTTGTTGCTGGGGGAATATCACATGCATACATGTAGTAATTACTTCATATTGTAAGGTAAGTAAACGAGTTGATGGGTTCTGTGGTAGTATCCCTGTATTACAAAACATCACCCTTATCACAATGGTGCTCCACAGCCAAACGGGGTTGTTTGTAAACATGAAGTTTGAATAAGAGTGATGTAAATATAATTAGCCCAGATTGGTCAGACGAAAATGCCTTCGGTGATGCACCTTTGTTTTCGACTTCTTTCAGAAGAGAGAACGTTCTCTGGCTAGTTTCCTCTTTCCATAATCGTTGTTTTGCAGTCAGCCACGGACTCTAAATTACAGTGGGTTCATTACGTTGCCATCACAGTTGTACATAGCAAGAATAACTTCGGGAATTGGGCTGAATTTTTTAACCCAACTTTAAAGAAACGTCTCTCTCTCACTTTACGTTGTTGCAGCAATTTAAAGATCATTCAAAGATGCTCTTCGAAATAGAGTTTGGGGTACAAAAGTCTGGGGTTAAATAGAGTTTTCCGTCTGTTACTGAAACTAAACAATTCCTTAAACAGTCACGTAATTTCAAAACGTTACAATAAAGCCACAAACGGTCCAGATCTCTTTAAGCGCAGTACAAAGTATGAACCCCATTAAAACGTAATGTTTAAAATGTTGTATCAAAGTCTGTTGATATTGCAGTCTTATGAGATTTGTTGAATAAATATTGGGTGTCGCCTCAGAAATCATTCATGATTTACACGTTTATCACCAAGTTGTTGTAAAATTGTTATTTGAAGTCCGGAGTAAGAGCACATATGTATAGTTACATATACTATCAATTATTCGAAATAATATTAATTTTCCTAAGATCGTTTATCATACAATTGATTCTGATAAAATTCTAAATCTTGTTTCAGTTTCAGAGCACACAACCGAAAGATAATAACTTTATATGAAAGCCGCCGCCGTCGTCGAGAAGCGCGGGATTTTTTACCACCCTCCAGACTTTTTCCAGGCAGTCCATAAGCCATTTGAGCCATGGACCAAAGAATGTACATGAACACAGCGCCCGCCCTCCATCACTACCCGCATAGTCTAGCCAGCACATACAGCCTTCATCAGACTCTACAGAGACCCTCTGCTTTGCCCACCCTGTACAGTGGGGGCAGTTTTGCTTATGCCGGGACAGAACCATGGGGTCTACCGCACCCCTCGGGCATGACAAACGGATTAAGCCCGCAGTTAACGCGGGAACACCAGGAATATTTACAGAGTAGTCATGGCAGTGGGGGAGGAGGAGGGGGACACGTTGGACTTAGTTCTTCGCAAACGCGTGCGGACTCTGGTTCACTGGGGCCTTATCACGTCCCCCCTGGGCACGCGCATGGCGGAGGGCTGGGGAGTTACTCGTCGCCGTATGACAGTATTACGGGTTCCCCGCCCATTCGCTCTGCAGGCTCGCCGAAGGACGTGAATGGGAATTCCACCTCAAAATCCCCGAGTGAGTATTGATGCCAGTATCCTAGTATTATAAAGAATAAACAGCTGCTGTTATTTTTCATAACGAGAGAGGGAGCGAGAGAGAGAGTGAGAGAGAGAGATTGTCTCTCGTGTCTGTCATCGGTGTCTTAATTTCGATGTTTTTTCGTTGTTTTCTTTTCTCACTAACAAGTGAAATGCTCTAGGTAATTTATAAGGCTAGATTATCTCTCAAAAAAGTCCTTAAACAGACTAGCCATTTTCTTCAATAATTTAATCAAAATCCGTCCGCTTCAAAGCCATACGTTAGATTGCGTGTGCGTAAATATTTATCCCAGAGAAACTTTACCCACATAATGACTCTATTCAGAGCAATGAGGAAAATGCTCCCAAAACTGACGCCATTCTCATAGACGGTCTTTTCCTCTTTACTGCTGACTCAAGGACCAAAACAACAGTGCTATACGGTTGTTGTAAGTAGTTTTTTTATGGTATTACTTTACTCCCGTAATTAAACTGGGCATAGCAGCGGTTGACATTAGCTGCCGTTTTTTTCCCCGAAAAATTCAGATCAGGCACGTTTGCCGAGCTGTGGCCCTATCCCGCCCCCGTCAAGTTACGACTTCTCCCGAATATTTCTTTTTTCTGTTAATTAGAAGTGATTCGAGCGGGGCTGTGCGTGGACGCTTTGCAAAGCAGTTATAACTTAGCGTAAAACGAGGTACAGTTTCTTGTTTTAGAGAGAGAAGAGAACTCCTTTTCGTTACTGTTACTCTTTCTATTCAAAGTGCGAGGTTTGGAGCATTGTTTCAAACAGCCTTCAAATAGTATTTAGAGATGGATGTCCGCTTGTCAGAAAATTCTACGAATTAAAAAGAGCGCGTAATATATATATTCGACGAATATATATATGGGACGAACTTCTTTACTTTTAAACACTAATACTAAGTCACGTATACATTTGCGTTCTAAATTGGTGTCACAATAATTGTCTAGCTTGGGTGGATAAGACATTCGTCTAAGTGTCCAGTAAGTCCCTTGACCACTCGGGCCCGACCACACATGGCACAAATACTCGTGTTGGTGCCACACTCTTCACTAGAGTGTTATGTATGAATGTGCACTGGCAGATGTAATTTTACAAAACCGACTTGTGGACGACAAATTGCCCGTGCATATTTTCCCAGTTTCTCATTTGCAAATACATGAATCTATTCATTTGTTGTTGTTTTTTATTTACTTTTTACTTCTTGGTTTATATATATGATGTCGTTATTTTTTTATTTATTTATATACTTAAATTTCATTTGAAAGGGTAGATTCATTTTTATAATAGAGAGGTGTAGTTTGATTCAGAAAAACACATAAGTCGGTGAACGTTGCATTGTGATTTGGGCTACAGTTACGTGAACAGTAAGGGTAAAGACCGTCTCCTAAGAACCAAGTTCATTGACACAGTCTAAGTCCAACTTTATTAAGTGGTATCCCTTGCACCCCCACCCCCCCTCACTGCTCCACTTTTCTAGTATCATAAAAAAAGTGCAAGAATATGGAGTAGGTTACAGTTAAGTAGAGTAAAATATCACAAAGAATTGAAAAATATTGCAACGTTGAAGGCGTATTACAGTAGCTGAGTGTTCTAACCTAGATGCGTGACACCCATCTTTTTCAAGGGTTTATCGTGATGTATGGGTTATACCGAGGAGCCGGTGTGAGTCTGGGCGTATAGAATTACACCGACACTCGTGTAGGCTTTCCTTTAATGACTTTTAAATTGCCTTCAACAATCTAATTTCACGACGATAATTAATATTGCTATTTGCACGGTGTATGTTGGGGAATGGTAACAAAGACTTGAATAATAGCAAGGTCCGTGGTCACGCCAGAGAAAAGTTCAATTTAAGGGAAATAAGGCAGGGGAACGCGCTCTTCATGGTTGTAAAATGACTTACAAAGCATGGTCCTAGAATCAACGTGCGGTCACGAATTCCCCGTTTTGTTATACTGGCACGCGTTTTTTTTAATTCATGGTAGACTCGCAGTATTTGATCTTTGTGTTAGGTCAGAAAATATGACACTAAAAAACATAATTTCATGTTAAGGAACACGATCCTCGCCGTAAAATTCAGAGATTACTGAAAACTCTTCCCAGCATCATCATATCTCTGAAACCCAAATATTAGCTAGTTGGAGTACCTGAATTATCACAATTTTCTTGCAAAAATTATTCTCTCCTTATGAACATTAGGAACTGTTAATGTGTTTTTTCGGTGCGTGAAACACGAAGTAATGTATATATTGGTATGTGTAGTATGCGAAGAAGCCGAAAAGATGAGTCGGTTGGTCAAGGGAAATGGTCAGTTATGTCCGACGCTCTTATTGAAATCTTAAAGAGATATAGCACCTCTTCATTTGAGATTCAAATTCCACAATAAACACACTCAAAACAAAATATATTCTGAAATCTGTGCTTCCTTTACGAGGACCTGATTAAATACGTGTAGCTACACTCCATAACAATCTCTTATGTGATTATTACAAAAACCACAAAACAAACAAACAAACAAACAAACAAACAAATTCTGAATTTCGGGACGGATTCATTTACCATTGGAAAGTACTGGGAAAATTGTCGTTTTCCCCAGGACAATCCGTTTTATGGCACTTTTTCCGCCAAAATGAAGAGTTATCATCCCTTTAATCGATCGTGTTTTAAAAGAAGGTGGACGTTTATTTCTTTATTCTTGCGCTCTGTTATGCAAATAATAATAATGATAATAATGGCTACTACATAAAATAGATTTTTACACGAGGAATAACAGGACCGCAGTGTAGCGATAAATAATTTAAAATGTTCAAACTGTAGTTTTTCCAAACGGTACTACCTGCCATTGATTCTTGAAATAATGCCGTTACTCATATTATTTTTGTGTTCGTAAATTAATGCGTCGTATTTTACCATCTGAAGGCAAAAGCCATCGGAATAAATTACTCGTAGTTTAATTGAACTGCGTCTGCAAGTTTATTATTTTGGCATAGTCTTCTGAAAAAAATATAACAACATATATTGCAAAGCTTAAATTTTACGTAAACAATTTGATTATCAGAAGTTGGTAAATATATCCAAGAAGTTATAATGAGAAGGAGTAGAAACGGGACATCAATTATCTCTCTCGTCCAATCAGATCGCAGCATTCTTTTCAAAGCGGCGTCCTTTGAAATTCGATCCTCGTAACTGGTCTAATCCTCCGCTCGCCTCCGCGTGACTCAAGACGGAGAAGCTGAACCAGTGCGTATACGTCTTGATTTATTCATGTTTAATGCGAATATTTGGAAGTTATACTTAGAAAAACGCCAAGTCGATCGATATAAAGGTGAGTGAGAGTTGATAATCTGCTTTGAGCATTGTTTTATGTTCATACGGTGGCTGTCAGTCAAATTTGTCAGTGCAGAAAGCAGCGTTAGCTCGAAGATCTGAGGCCGATTCAGCGGGACCTCCATGTTTAGGACTTTTTTCTTCTTAAGTGCGTGATGTATGCACATAATTTATGTTTTTTTTGGTTAGTTAAGCACGTGCATCATTACAACACATCACTTTGGTATTAAATGAATAAATCCTTTAGATGAAAAACATCGTTTCAAATAGACAACTTTTCATCGGACTTTTTCAAAATGGCGGGTCCCTAAATTGGTAAGGGATAGTTGAGTGACAGTTTGGGACAATTTTTGGTAATTTTAACGTGATGTATGCATATAATTTATGTTTTTCTGGTTAGTTAAGCACGTGCACCATTACAATACATCATTGTGATATTAAATGAGTCAATCCTTTAGATGAAAAACATCGTTTCAAATAGACAACTTTTCATCCGACTTTTTCAAAATGGCGGGTCCCTAAATTGGTTAGAGACAGTTGGGTGACAGTTTGGGACAATTTTTGGTAATTTTAACGTGGTGTATGCATATAATTTATGTTTTTCTGGTTAGTTAAGCACGTGCATCATTACAATACATCACTTTGGTATTAAATGAATCAATCCGTTTGATGAAAAACATCGTTTCAAATAGACAACTTTTCATCCGACTTTTTCAAAATGGCGGGTCCCTAAATTGGTTAGAGACAGTTGGGTGACAGTTTGAGACAAGTTTTGGTAATTTTAACGTGGTGTATGCATATAATTTATGTTTTTCTGGTTAGTTAAGCACGTGCACCATTACAATATATCATTGTGATATTAAATGAATCAATCCTTTAGATGAAAAACATCGTTTCAAATAAACAACTTTTCTTGGGACTTTTTCAAAATGGTGGGTCCAAAATTTGATGACAGGGAACTCTCGGAATTTTTTTCAATTTTTTTTTGCAATATGATGTTTGCAGAGTTTCGTTTAGGATATAGAGTTATATTTTGTAATGAATTCTGCACTTACTCATTTCAGGTTGAAGAGAATGCAGGTGAAAGATCTTAAGTTTTGCTGGCAGATGTACATGTAGCCATAATTGAACAGTCAAAATGATTGTTTCCAGCAGCAACTTGATGAGGCACACGGCTCTGTTTTCTTACCACCACTAAAATTAAACTATAGTGCATAAGAGGTGCAAGTTTTAAAAGGGAATTTAGTGGTCCAAGTTTTAAAAGGGAATTTAGTGTTCACTGGCTAATTGTCTAAAGTATAAAATAAAATAATCACCACATCAAAATAAAAACTAACCATTTTTGTATTGCTTTAATCACTGTTGGGTGTAACAATATTGACATATTTTCATTGCTGGTACTTTGTTTTAGATATTATACAAGTTGCTCGAATGTTGAAATAAAGCAATATCAATCAATAAAAATATTTCTTTGATTTTTTCTTCTAATGAATTTAAACTATCAGTCTACTATTAGTTGGCCTCATGTTATAGACAAAGATATAAACAAAAATATGTATTAATGAAATTTTATTTAGAATCATACTAAGTGCAATAACTTATTTTCATTTCCCCAATTTTCCTGTTTAAGCTCTACCTGGTATATAAGCAATAATGTGCCAAAAAAGAAAGAAACGAGGCTGGCATACGGAAATTGCAAGTACTACTGTTTTGTGTACACGGGTGTGAATTGAATGTGTCATTCCTAGATGAAGGTAAATTTCCTTTACACGACAAAAAGAATTTAAAATAAATATGAGACTTCTACAGGTGCAAATTTTAGCGTTGAAGGTGGGTTTGTGAAATTGTTCTCATACATTCTTGATGTGAAACTAATTTTTGTATAACTGATCGGCTCTAGATCAAATGAAGGTGTATCTCGCATGATTTGAGTTTTATTTCCCAAAATGGTTGCGTCCAGGCTTGAAATCTCTCTCTACACCTTTCTGTAATCCCACCATGTTTTCTCTGTGAGATTATTAGAGACTTCGCGAGGCTTTATCCCAATTGGCTGAAGCAACCCACGTGAACGGTCTTTTGAATATGTATTAGGCACAAGCTCTCCCTAAGACCACAAGCTGGGTAATTATTAGGATTAAGCCCGTTACGAGGATAGGATGAAAGGAAACCCCTTGTTTCTACTCCTTCTCTTTATAACTTCTTGATATATCCAAGTTGCAGTGCCCTGGGCGTCTTGGTTGCGGGACACGACTTCGGATTTTCTTTTCACTGAACGTGGTACTGTTCAAAGTGTTAACATTTTCGGTCAAGGGTTTTATTTGCAGTGTAAACTACTGAGACCTAACTTTGTAATGCACGGCGTTTTTCTTTGCATTGTAGCTCATTTCAAATATTTTGTCTTAAGTGTAATGTGCGCAGAAACATCCAATAATGATAAAATATATTGTAAACAAGGCAGATTCTGTACTTTTTCAAATCTTTTTCAGATCTATACTTAATCGTGTAACTAATTTCACCAAACCATTCTAAACGAAGATCGCTGTGTGAACGGGCCTCCATTCCGCGCTTCTCATCCCGAGAAGAGAACGTGCTTTGTCCACAAATTCCTCTTAGCGGTTTAATGCCTTTGGCCGGTCAGTTCACGCACGCATTAATCACGTTAATTTCCCCTGCCCGCACCCGTCGACCTCACCGCGCGAGAAATAAAACGTCGTTCGAGGCCCATTACATCTCTCGAACCAAGCACTCTACACTGAGAAGGTCGCCTATCGCGGTTCAATTTTGCCACACAGCGACTTTCGTTATCCATTTACGGGCGGTGCGTGATATCTTGGGGTCCCGTACTAAGGATAAATGATACGCATAGAGTGAGAGACACTCGGACACGTTAAAATCCACAGCTGAACAAAGTTACACTTCGTCAGAGGCCCATGTTATGGATAGACGATGATATTGATATAATTCCAAGGAGAGGGAATGAAATATCGTCTGATTTGTGTGAAGTGTAGGATAATGGGTGATTTTTACCCTAACGATGTTATGCCGTGTTGGAGGCCATTTAATTTGACAAATTTGAATGAAGAATTTGATTCGCATCGAAGAAAGTATTTACTACTATACGACAAAAAAAATATATATACACCCACATATGTGATCATCTGAAAAACTAAGTAATTTTGTTTAAAAAACGAGTGTTTTTGATTCAGCGTATTTTTATTTGGCAACCCCGTAAACGTCCACGTAGGTCGCGGTTTGAAACGAACTGTTATTTAATTACGCGACGTATCTAGAGATTTTACTATTATCAATACTTGAATTAAATTACCGTGGAACAATTAAAGGTCGAGCGAGCAAACATTACTTTTAATTTTACATACAATTATGAATTTCAAACGACGAAGGTGAAAGAAAAATGTTTAATTTGTTCATCATCATCATGATAATAATAATAATAAATTATTTTATGCCGCATTCTATAATAATTTCAGTGTACCCTACGAAATACCGAAAGTTATGCACGTTATGAAGAACACTGACAATTTAACAAAGAAATCACACTGAAAATGAGAATAACAAAAATAATGTTAATGTGATTCCACATCTATGTACTGTAAAAGGGGAGAAAGCAAATGGTCATTAATTTTACAGATTACAAGATCGGAGAAGACATAAAATACTCTGTTATAGTAATTCGTATTTAAATATTGATTTCATATTAACGATAAAGAATGCACAAATACAAATGACTGTAAGCAGCTAAGAATTGAACGAATCAATTATCCTCAAGTATTGGAATATCGTAGGAAAATCATTCAACAGGAAACTGTCGACAATTTAAAAATGTATTTGAAAATGACAGGCTGTTTGCCGTCAGATATCAGTTGTGTTGAGTGATAAGACAGTCTCATTAGAAAATGCGTTACGCAAAAATATTGTCAAAATTTTCTAATGTCAAGTTAGTTGGTTCCGGAATTTTTTAAATCTTAGTAATATCCTAATGAAACAATGTCCCCTTCAAACAAAAATGCTAATATAACTTTAGGTACATAACATTCTTTTGTTGAGACAAGCACTATAGATGTCGTTGTCAGCTTCAGCCATTTTGATAATTTTAACTTTGTCTTATCTTAAACGTGTAAAACATATTCCAGTCAGTATAATGTTAAATCATAATGGTAGAAAGTATTGTATGTGAACTGAATTAGTTATGCGAAGCTTCTTCCATTTAAAAAATAGAATCTCTCTGTCTTTCTCCCTTTGTCCTTAGTATTTATTTTCATTCCTCCGATTGTTTACGTGTGTTGAAAAATGTTACTTATTTATAAGTGATGAGAGAAAAGATTTCCCAAGAAAGATTTTACTTGTGTTTGTCATGATTCAGTTTGTTCTCAAACCATCACGTCAAATGTGTAAAACATTATGGACGACACAAGACGTCTCCATCACGTCGCACTGGCAGACTTCAAGTCGGACGCTCTCTGTCATTTTATTCCAAGTATGGAGAGAGCTCGCGCTATGACACACGAGTATCGACGGAGAAAAGCTCGAGCGATATAGCCTTGTTTAGTACAAAAATCCCGATATCAGCCGGTCCCATTTATCACGTTGGCGATCATCCGGTATCGTTTGTTTTTATCAGAGTCCAAGCGCAATCAAAACGTCTTTTGGGGAGATCTTCAAAGGCAGGGGATGGAATTAAAACAAATGATGACACGCAAAGAAGGGCGGGGGGTCGACATGGGAAACCGATCCAACAAACTCTTGAGAATCGACGCTGCACAAATGTACTTTGGTTTCCGCCGGGTTTGTCTATTTGCGACCTTACATGTTAGATGAAAAAAGTGAGATATTTACTCGTTTATATGCCAAATTTAGGGTATTTAATCTTTGTTGAAAGTAAATAAAAAACATGTTTTTATTTAAATTATTTGACCGTCACCTCGAGCTTGAAGCAACAAGAATCGTACCATTCTCATCCAAGGCAGTTTCTGTTTCTTATCGTTTCTTTTTCTACTTTTTATTGTGTGGAGTAATATAAACGATAGATTTGTAACACAGATCAAAAAAGTAAATCGATGCAGGTGACATTTTCGGGGCCATGTCGCTTAAGAAATTCCGCCAATAAGTTTTTCCTATAATAAAGACCTAAGCCAAATAAAGCAGTGCAGAAACTTCCTAGATATGTTTATAGTCTGGAGGTGTATGATGTTTTGCTCTTTTAAGTGATATTTGACACGTTGGTAGATTTTCAGGTAAACAAAATGATGTTACTTACATGAATAAGAATTAATATGACATTAATAACGACACTTGTTTAATAATTTCTATGTCAGCGAAAATGCATCAACTGTATTGACGAAATAGCATGGTATGTGGTAACTTTTTTGAAAACAATTTTTGCCGGCACCATAATAAATAGTAACATAGTAATATCTTTTTGAAAACGAGATTTTCAACGACCACAATGATGAAATCTACACTATGATTATCCCGTCTCATGGAGGCTGTGGAATAATCTAGTTCCCACAAGATGCCGATTATTTGAGCCGGAAAAGAGAGCTCTCGTACACGGCAACTTTTAACTTCATATCACTCAGTACTTTCGTGTATTGCGCAGCGTGAAGCAAGTGCAGTCGTCACTCACCGCATGGTGATTGATAAGTCCGCACTACAACATAGTCCGATGACGATAAGTTTGTTTTAATACCGTCTGATATCCGATCCATGTTCCTATTTATTTGGACTGGCTTGTTATGAGAGCGAAGCAAGTGGTCATTCCAATGGCTGCTGCGTGTGGGATGGGCGAGACTGGCCTTCGGTGCAAAATTATCGTAGGTTCTTTCCTGAATAAAGAGCACTTCGTCTGAAAATCAACAGCGTTTTTTCACTAACGTCCAGAGTTTCACCGTCATAGATGTAGCATTTTTCATAACGTATTTATTAGTTATGTGACATAATACTATTTTTTGATAGCTTGAGGTAGTGCTTATTAGTAAAAATGTATTTAGATTTTTGGGGGACGAATAGCATTTTTGCTTATGCACACTTTGCACCAAAAAGGATAAGAAAAAATTGTTTTTGATTGCTTTTACGAAACAAATAAATTTTTTGTTCAAAATATGTTTTTGTGCAAAATCTATCTCTTTTTATTGGTATGCTTTGTTAGCATAATACCCATTGCCGCCGTTAATATTGAAAAAAATTTACCGCCCCTCATTTGTACTACGGCTGATACCCTTGCAGGCCCGTAGCCAGGGGGGTTCGGGGGGTTCGAAAAAACCGCCCCTTTTGCGGGGAAAAGGTCCACTCTGGGTAAAATTTGATCTAAGCACATGAAGTTTTTATGGGAAAAGGTCCACTTTTTCAGAAAAAGAACCCCCCTTTTGAAATTGCTGGCTACGGGCCTGCCTTGGGTAGCCTACATATCGCGATTTAAAATAATCATAAATATTTGTGGTTGAAAAAAACATAAACAAGTGACCCCATCGATTTTCAATAAATATTTTATGATACGAAGAACGAAACAGGTCAAGTGATTCTTTTAAGAAACATGAAGAGTTATTAAGTGATATTGTTTTCTTTTTTCCATTTACCGTACAGTTAACCTTTAATTTTATGTCATTTCGAAACGTTTTTATTTAATATTTGTTTAGTAACGTTCCGTTGCACTTGAAAACATCGGGACATTTTCAGACTCAAAATTTATTTTGTCATTTTTTTTTGTAGCCTGCTTTCTGTTTCCTCTTTTTGATTGTGTGTATGTGATTTTAACAGGAATTGTTTTTCTCAATTTTTCAGTTGGCATGGCAACAATAATTACATCTGAAAAGGTATAATTCTGGAAAGTTCGCTCCGCAGAATTAGCATTTATTACAGTTTTTATTTACAGATAGATATTATCGAGATTGTTATAGTAGTAATTTGATCATTTATTTCTTCAGTTCAGCTTTCTAATAATATTGTTTGTTGTTTTTGTTTTGTTCTAGCTACCTCAGACTCTGGCGCCTCCTATCAGTTAGATTTATCTGCGAAGCCAAGAAAAGAGAGGACTGCTTTTACCAAATACCAAATTAAAGAGTTAGAAAAAGAGTTTTCTGTCCACAATTATTTAACAAGATTACGAAGATACGAAATTGCAGTTTCGTTGGATTTGACAGAACGACAGGTACGTTTTTTTTTGTGATAATTTGATAATATGTCAGTTATTGAATGATATTATGAAGAACAAAATGAAAAGGCTTTGTTTGTTTGATTACAAAACAACAACGACAACAACAACAGCCATAATAATAATAATCATAATAATTATCATCATCATAATAATTATTCCTTCTGGAATAAGGGGTAGTCAAGGACAAAAACATATTCTGTAACATGAATTAGGGCAGAGGAATTGAGGCAGCAATGCTGATCATAACTGGCATATATTTTATTAACGATGGGTATTGAATGAATGACTGATATCCATATTTATGTAGACAAATAGATAAACATCTGCTTTGTTCTGATCTAAGTTTCTCGATAAGAAAAGTAATAAACATATCATATGTAAATATACAATATCCTTCTCATACGCCTTTGTTTGGCCATAGAAAAATACAGGTATTACAAACTATGACGTTAAAAATACGTGTTAATATAAACACAATTATTTCATGGGTTGTGACAGCTGCTGGGGGGGGGGGGGGGGGCGCTGGGGGGTATTTTTTTCAACAACGTCAAGCATCCCCCCTCCCTTCCGTCCCCGTCGGTATTTTTTTCCTGAATAATTTATCTAACCCTACTTAAAATGATCTTCTTTACGCGCCTGTATTATGAGCAAACGTATAGTATAAAGACCATTCAACAGATCTACGAAAGTAATTTTTGAAAAAGTCAGCAATATCATGAATACACATTCAAGTTGTTATCTCAATTACGTTGGTATGTAAATTATTTCCAAACATAATGGTGTTTGCGCAATCAACGTAGTAGGAAAGAGTACATGAAGATAGTTCTTATCATGATGATGATGATGATGATGATGATGACTTCAATATCAAGCCAACTTGGTGAAATGATGAGACCTATTAGCCCAAAATTAATCTTTAACGTTGTCGGTCGTGAGTAGTGAAAGTCGGTTTAGCGACTTGTGCTTGATTTCTGCGTGTATTGGTGGCATTTTGTTACTTTTAGACTTGGCTTATTTACTCCAAACAAAAAATAAACTCAGGCAAGTATTTTATTGAAATCTGTATCTAAGCACTGACGGCTCTAGGTTGCTAGGAAGGGAGGGGGGCTACTCCCAACCTTCCCTCTCCCAACTCCGCGGAATTAGACGGCCAGATACCGCAGAATGTTTCAAATCCCAAATTTTTCAGATATTATTTTCTGTATTTACCAAAGTCTGAGAGAATTATACGATTCATACATCAAGAAAAAGAAATCTACATGCATGCGATCATCTTCAAAAAATATTTACTAATGACAAATAAGGCGGAGAAGAATTCCCGTGACCTCTATCAAAAACTCATCTCATAATTCATACGAGCGAATATAAATAAAGAAATAAATAAGACGGATGGATGATGCACGCCCATCTGACGTGTAGGTTCCAGTGAGCCTCTGCTGCTCTGCTCTGGGCCGTTCCTGGTCTGCGTTCACACTTGCTCTTTTTTTGGATCGATTTCACCGCCCCAGGTTCACTATCAGAAAACAACACGAAAGCCTTGGTTTGGCACTTGGAGTTGCAATAAACACAATGGGCTTCAAGCACATCGACCATTCAATTTTAAGATGCATTAGGTCGTGCAAGTTCAATGCACCACTTCACTAAGTTCTTTGCACGTGTGATCAAAATACGAAATTTCTCTATTATATATTTTACATATCTTCGAGTACGATTCGTGATCACCGACCGGATCACAGAGCAAAACCATTTCTCTCTTATTTTTGAAGGGACATAAAATACATAATAAACAAACTCTTAAACTGGCATGAAATGTTAAAAAAACTTAATCCAAAACCGGGCTTGAAAAAAGTGCAATGTGAACCTGTCCTAGGACTGGCCTCGGTGTGCGGGGGCCCAGGCCTACTCGCTAACAATGGCTGATATTTAGGAAATGGTTCTGCGCCACTGGTTCGCTGCCCGGCATGTTGCCGGGAAAAGCACGTTCTCTCGCTGCCTCTGGCATAAACAACTCCTGTGATATACCAAATAAACAACAACAAGAAACAAAATCAAAATTATTAGCCTATCTTATATTTATTCAGCAACTTCTTTTAAGAATATTAAAAGAATATTAAAATATGCTAGTCAAATATATTCTGGATGCTTTATAAGCGAGTTATATAAGAAAGAGATAGATACGATAAAAAGTACATGTATATGGCTTTGCTCTCAAGATCCCGAGACACCGTTAAATTATAACGAATAGGGAAGGCACTTATTACAAATTAAAATATTCGGGAAAAGATTTAAGTTTTAATTTCTAGTTAAAGCAAATGTATGAAAGCAAATTCGGGGCTGTTTCTGTACAAATGGATCATCGCCTGGCATGTTAGTTTGGAAAGCACGTTCGAGTGTTGCTGGTGTTGAAGATTTATATAAACAAACACGTGTTTTAAACTGACTAGAACAAGAAAGATAGAAAAAAAAACGTCCATGATGTAGATATATACAACAAGAAATAGATGTAAGACTGAAATGGCATATTGGTAAAAATGTCTTAGGGGTATATTCCTTATCGAATTGAGTGTCAGTCTGTCATATATTGACTTTTTACATAGAATTTGGTAAGTTTCATGTAAGAAGTATAGCTTACGACTAGGATTCATCATATTTGAAATCTTACGTTGGGATAAAAAGTGCCAAACAAATAAAGATAGATAAAAATAAAACTGTACTTATTCAACGTGTTTTTGAGAAAAAATAGATGCACATTATGTACAGAGAACATTCTATATTTTCTTACTCAAGAGGTTTAGTAGAATCATTGTTTTGAACAACATATAAGTGTATTTCCGTCTCCCCTGTCGAACTTGAAACATACAAAAGAATCTTAAATCTAAACAATGTATTTTACCAGAAATTATTTTTAAAAAGTCAGTCATCGCCACCCCATCTTTTTTAACATTACTTCTTTTTCATTTCTGAAAACTTAAATGGCTGCTTCTCACACTCTGCATCAGAAAACCTCCATCCGCTAACCTTGCATATAGGGTGTCCCAAAAACCTCCCCTACTATATCGTCACCTTCCAGTTTCAGTATCCTTTTTGTTTAGATGACCGACCATTCAAGCGTTGGGATTTTTTTTGTTCAGCCCGTGTTTCCGTCTTCATAAAAAGCTAATTAGATTAGGTACCACTCTGAAAGACGCGCGACTCAAACACGGTTATTTTAAGTAATTTGTAAACATTAAACTCGGAATTGAAGAGAAATGCCCCATTAACTTTGCTGCTCATTAGGGCGGTTTAGTGTGATATATGACCAGGCCTGCGGGGTGCCCTAGAAATATAGCTTTTAAAGTCAAAGTAAAAATGTGAAATAATACAATAAAAAGTGTGTATAAATCGGATTATTGCTGCTTACGTTAACCCCGTGTTGAATGGGACAAAATTAGATTAAACTTCTCTGTGTTTCTGTTTGGATGTTTGATTTTGACGTTGATGTTTAAACGCAAACATTTCTGCTTTTTATTTTCTTTTTGAAATCCAAGATCCACATATTGCTCGGTTGCTTTTTATTCGTCCTCTCTCTCTCTCTCTCTCTCTCTCTCTCTCTCTCACTCTCTCTCTCTCTCTCTCTCACACACACACACACACACACACACACACAACCCCGTGTCTTCTCTCTGTGTATCTTCAGATACCAATCAACTGAATATAAAAAGAAACTCATCAAAATTAAGCAAGACGTAGACCAGACCCCGATAGTAGCATAATCTGAGCAAACAGCAATGGAACCCTGGCGGTTTGTTTTGTTTGCTGTTTGGTCTTTTGAAGTTTTGGCGCATGTGATCCGCCTTGAAAAGGTGGTTGGCTTGCCCTTTTGCCTGTGGGATCTGTTGCGTGGTGAGTGATACGTTGGGGGGGGGGGGGTTAGTTAAAGGGAGGGGGAAATGGGGGTAGAGAGAATTGTGTGTGTGTGTGTGTGTGTGTGTGTGTGTGTGTGTGCACGTACGTTTGTGTGTGTGTACGCACGCGCGCGCGTGTGTGTGTGTGTGAGAGAGAGAGAGAGAGAAAATCACCTTAATTTTCGCCATAAGATTTCTTCTAACTTTGCAATAAAAAGATATATTATTTAGATCTTACATAATTTTTTATTATGGTTGTTGTTGTTGTTGTTGATTATGATGTTTAAAGCAGATATAGATTTGATTAGGTAAAGGAAAATAGATGAAGCAAGGGTTGTAACATGTCTGCAGGGCAAGGACCGTAACGTGATCCAGCGACTGTGAGCCTTGGTCTGTTTTCCCACCTTTTTGTCTTTGGTGGTCCTTGGAGAATTTTATTACAAATTTAGCGCCAGAAGTTTGAGCAAAGTCTAGATTATTCTCATGTCTGTCAATATTTGGCTCTATTCCCATAGATTTTAGATCGATCTATCCCCGCGGGGAGTCTCACTAGATTACTTTCAAATAATCCGACTTAAATGTCCGTCCCGCCTACTACAAGCTGTAAGGGGGTAATTAACTTTCGTGTCCGCCCGGCTGACAGCTATTTAGCGTGAACCCCCAGGGAGTTAGGTCGATCTAAAGTAGGTCGATCTAATCTATGGAAATGGGGTGTTTGTGTTTTTATAGAAATTAGTCAAAAGGCTCTCAAGTACTGGTGAGTTCTGATTAGACCTTTACTTGCCTTGCAGATAAATCGACGTTCTAATTGAGAACTGCATCAGCATCAAATATGTTATATTCATTACAGCGTACATGAACGGGCTAAATAGAGTAGAAAATGTTGAAAAACATAAATAATAATCATGCAACAGACTTTTAGTACAGATTAGTATCATAACTGAATAACACCCCATTTCCATAGATTAGATCGACCTACTTTAGATCGACCTAACTCCCTGGGGGTTCACGCTAAATAGCTGTAAGCCGGGCGGACACGAAAGTTAATTACCCCCTTACAGCTTGTAGTAGGCGGGACGGACATTTAAGTCGGATTATCTGACAGTAATCTAGTGAGACTCCCCGCGGGGATAGATCGATCTAAAATCTATGGGAATAGAGCCTAAGTGAGGCAATAAAGGGAGGTATAATATGCCAGTGAATCTTATATGACCACGTGTGTTGTGAATTATATTCTAAAACTACTACCCAGCAAACACATAACGTTACTAAAACGTTACCATAACGTTAATTTTACCAAAAACGTCAAGGTCACGTTATGGTAACGTTTTAAAACGTTCTGTGTTTGCAAAAAATGCAAGATAGCTACTTTAATTTATTATCAGTCGGAATTATTTATCTGCAGTGTTAAATTTTAACTCTTATTATGGTGAATCGAAGAGATGACATTTAGGCACTAAGCCTGGACTCGGGAAAACAGGGGAAACGTTGAGTTTTGATAATTATTTCGAAAAAATGCATAAACGGAAAAAATGGGGGTTGACAAGTCCTGCAAAAGGAAACTCCTTCACTTCTAGTGATCTATGTTTTGCCTTGCGTCTCTGAGAATGCATTATGCGCCTCGGATTACAAATTACACATTACAAATCTATCGCCAGCGTGAAAGCTCCGTCGATCAGCGATCTGATAATCGTGCTTGTTATCATCATCATCATCATCATCATCATCATCATTGCCGTCATCATCATTGGTATTCCGGGTTGACGAATGATGCATTATTTCAATTCTTCAAACAACGTGAAAAATATCCTTGGAGTAATTTTTTTTTTGCTTGCAGTGCCTCCTGTAAGTGATTTGTTCTCTCAGCAAAGGGGAGGGTTAATTTCGTTCGCAAGCACTTAAAAAAATCCGAAATTAAAAAATGTGATTTTTAGTTTATATGCCTTAGTAAAATAACACACGCCGATGAGCCACACCCGAGAAGGCGGGGGGAGAGGACAAGAACAGACGGCAGATTCTACCGATAATGGGCTATCGAATGTCGTAATAGCGCTATCGAGTGTCGTAATAGCATACCGAGCCTCCACCTCGCTGCTCCCGAGGCACGCAGCCCCCTCTGCATCGCCGTCTTGCTCTTCTCATTAAAACAGAAACACATCTGGCGCACAGCTGTTAAGGCAGTTACGGGCCATCCATCAGTAAGCCTCGGTGCCTATGGTAACATCATAAGGAAGTCGTTAAGATTGTTGATTATGCTTTAACTCGCCCGGCACATTTCACCACGAGACAGGCCGAGCTGCGCACCTCAAAGCTGGCATCAAAGAAACTGGTGCATGCTAGGTCAGGGTGCCGCGTTGGGTGGAGGAATAAAATGAAATTAAAAATGGTATCGTAATTCACACAAAAAATGATGGGACTTTGTTGTTAGTGGCGGTGGTGGTGGTTTTTTTACGTTGCCGCGTGATGCCTAAAAACGCGATGTTTTTTGTTTTGTGCTTTTTTATCAGAAAAAACGTGGGTTTTTTAATTAATGGGTCACAGACTAAGATGACTGCAGAAAAATTATTAATTCAATTACTCAGTCCATTTTGACTGACAATGTTCAGAAATAGTTCGGGTCACTTGATGTGGTAGAACCGCCCGAGTTAATAAAAAAACAAACTATCGCTTGGTATCTACTTCTTTTACGTATAGGCTCAACCGTTTTATACAGTTTAAATCGTAAAATGAAAGGATTCTATCGGCATTGTTGTTATTTTTCATTAATGTAGTTTGAATTACAAAATCGCCTCAATTACATGCCCTTATTTAAACACAGAAAATAGTGTCGCGCGCATAACATATCGCAACGGTTAGGGTTGTTTACGACTTATTAAAATTATCTGTCTATCCTACAAATAGTTCAGTTTTTAGCGGACTCTTATTTTGAAGTGCTCCGTTGTTTTCCTTTAAATGAAAGAATGTTTTGATATTTCAAATATGTATGGTAACATAATGTAACGCATTAAAAATACGTGAAGAGCACTGAATAAAATATAATACGGGCTCTAAAATTTGTTTGGTTAAAAGAACGTTTTCAACAGCTTGGCAAGTGTGACAGCAAAGAACCAACAAGACAATTCAATAAATACAGTTAATCAGTCCGCACTATGCCTTTATATAATGTTTTATATTCGTTTAATTTAATGTTTTAATCGTTGTTGATCAAAGCCTGAGTGTGTTTTTGTGTTTGTCATTTTTTATTTTCGATGTTCTGTGAAATATGTATTTATTGAATAATGAAAAGTTGTCTAATTTTAAAGAATAAAACACTTTAATTCTAAGCAGCAAAATTATAAGTATTTGTATATATTAAAATCGTGCAGTTCGACACAGTTCAGAGAGTTCAAAAATAAGGCTACGTCACGGTCATATATTGAAAACGAAAACAAAATCCCTTTTGACGTCACTGCTGATGCTCGAAAAGAAGCGCCAACGTTTTTTTTCTTCTAGACCGACTTTTTGACAAACAGTATCTTAGGATACATGAAAGTTAAAAAAGAACGATACTTTAAGGTAAACTTCATGCCACGGTATTATTTTGTTATCAAAATCATGTTATGTTGAATGTTTGAAGTTATCAAATATACAAACAGTACGCTGAATACTGCGATTCGTTTTTATGATGGATTCCATTTTATTTACATATGTAGCAGCCACTCACTGTTATTTATAATTATGTCATTTATTTAATATCAATAAGAAACAAAAGGCATAATCTTTTTAAGAATTAAAAATTTGGCAAAGTTAGATATAGGATTGTCGGTTTAAGCAGGTCGAACTAAAGAAAAGCTAAATAAACTGGAATCAAAGGATTTCTTTTAAAAAATGGAAATTTTAAAGATAGGTAAAGGACCGCCAAAAACACTGAAAAGGCTAAGGAGCGCTTTCAAACATACATTTTTCAAAAGTGTCTATTTTTTGTCCAAAAATATGCACAAACCCCATAATACATGTAACACATTAGTAAACCTTTCGTCTTCCTTTAAAGAAAAACTCTGCAGTGTGCGCCGAGTTAGACTTATGTAAATAATATAAAAAGTAGGATCTATTTATTCAGAAGAACTGTCAAATTTTTATTGGGGGTGAGGAGTTGCGGTTATGATACAAGAGTAGATATCATAAGAATGATATATGATAAAGGTTTAAAAGATAGTAGAAATTGTTTACAGATTCAAAGGGTCACCGAATGCGCTGGCATGGAAAGAGAACAAGCATTTTATCAAAATGAAAAAGATAAACATAGTTACGTAGTCCCCGCTTATTTGCAGATCACTTTCACTGTCATTTGCCTAAATTAACTCTCTCTCTTTCTTTCTTTCTTTCTTTCTTTCTTTCTTTCTTCCGCGAGCGTTGTGAATTCCAGAAAATAGTTCTTGTCGACGTTGATACCAGACGAACTACGTATAAAGATAAAAAATATCGACGTCTATTGATTGCCTGCTGGGATGTAGAGATGCGAAACATATTCAGCGCATGTAAAATAAGGACTTATAAGTTTTTAAGCAAAGTTGTTTCATTAATACGTTTTACGGGATGTTTGTTGGTGTTTATTATGGCACATGTATGTAACTGAAATATACGCACCGTGGTTTAGTTATTGAATTTTTAAGAATCACCGTGTGCAGTTGCATTTAGGGTAAACGTTATTTCTGAGCGAAAATCTTTTCATAAAAAAATCTTTTCACACTTATCGGTCATTCAAATAGAACTTTTTTCACCTTACAAATAGATTCACTGGGCAAAAAGGCAGTTATTAACAGCTGAAATCTCGTGCCATCTTGCGGCGGCTTTTTAAGAATATAAATTAGAGAAAGGGTAAAAGCAGTAATATTTTATTTTAAAAAGTGTAGAGGTATTTTTACTCAATTTTTAAATATGCCGCTATTTTCACTTCGCATTTTCATGTCATGCATTTTTGGGGGGTTCTTTTTTTCTCTGAAGCTCATCTGTAAAATATCTGTATCAAACTACGCCGGCACAAATATCAATCTAACTATGACTTGCTGGCATCTCGCAATGCTGGGATTATTTTTATACACAATTATTCAGTGAAGAATTTTATTTGATGAAAATGGGAACGAGATATAAACTGCCCTTTTCAGAACTTTTTCATGTGATTGCTTGGTGTATAAACGAGACCTATTTTCCAAATGTTAAAATTTCAAAAGCAAACATGGAATCGGCTTTTGAAGGTTCATGGGGTTGTTTTTTCTCTTCAGTGGTGCCGTACTTTTGCTCCTCCCCTCGTGTGCGTGAGTATATAACTCATCTAATGCTCTCCCCCGTATAAAAATAGTTTATTCGGTGCCAGATTTCTCGGCTTTTTAGCCCCCGAATGCCCATCAGCAGGCAGGTTAGTCGGCACTTATAGTTCAGATAGCCCATCAAATCTACATTAAGAGCACAGAGGTGACTGGGGCAAGTAGAAAACCAGGAACGAACAGGAGATTAAATATGATGTCTTCATCCCAATAAGCCGCCACGAGCACGCAAGGAGCCTTGTTATTTGATAAAATGGTCGGCGATTTGTTTCTACGCGTCGTTCAGGAATTAAATTTATAGTCCAAGTGTTTAATGGCATTTAATAATCCACGAGTGCTGTTTTATTTTATTTTTGTTCGCCACTGTGGAGTTTTTCAAAATAAGGAAGTTCTTAAGATATTCTCTTTGTCTGCTGGATTTTTTCACCTTTTTTGCAGAAGAAAGACATATCCCACTGGTTATCTACTATCCACAGTTATTTGTCCGTAAATGAGCCTGTTAAATCTGTTGTATTGCATGTAGATGTGATTTATTATGATCGGATTTATTTGGGGGGAGGGGTTACTTGATTCATACGTTTGTTTTCAAAAGAAACAAGAAAGAAAAATAAAATGTAAGACTATAAACGGCCTCACTGTATTGGGAAAAATGTTCTTTACCTTTTGTCAACAGCCTATCAAGTGCAGTAGTAGTCAAATTATCCTTTTACTAACACCAGAAAAAAAGGAAAATGTAAAATCAATACAAAAACAAAATAATGGATAACACTACAACCATCCGTCATATTTAAGGTGAAATGCGTAAAGTGAAATATGGTCCTCGTGTCTTGAAATAGATACGCATCATGCTCTGTATAAGTAAAATGTTTCTTGACAAACACGAAAAGATGTTGTGCAATTTAGCTGTAACAAATTACGAAAAACATTGAAAGTATGTTCCTCTGTATGTAAAACTGAAATTTTAGTACTTGTTTTTTTTTTTTTTTCTTTTTAAGGAAAAAGTGTTCTCGGAAATAATAATAACAAAATTCGACCCAGTAACAACATTATATACTCAATTTAATAGCGTTAGATATTAAGGGCATTTTTTAAAAGAAAGTTTATTACAAATTTTAATTGATAATGTTATCAAGAAGACAAAATCGATTTACATTTGATCGTTGAATAGCAACTTCAGTTTCACTTTCGTTTCAGGTTAAAGTGTGGTTTCAGAACCGCCGTATGAAGTGGAAGCGGGTCAAAGGAACGCAGATGGTCAAGGACAAAGTGACCGGTCAGTTAAAGCCCGTGGATTCCCTCCCTTCGTCTGTAGGAGACTCAATAACGACGCATGGTCAGATCTCACCCACGGCCAGCCAAGGCAGCCAGGGGGCGCCTTATGATGACCAACACGCGCCTATACAGAGGAGTCCTTTCAGTAAAGAACAACAGTGAACTCTTGTCTTCTGGTTAACTTCATACGATCTAATTACAGGACAGCAACGAGCAGTGTGCCAAGTTTCCTTGAAGTTTGGAATAGTTGGGAAAATTACTGCAGCGCTGTGTGTATTCACCCTAAAGTATAAAGCAGAGAAAGACCTCGGTACAATAAAAAAAAAACGCCGTGCTTACACCCCACTACAGTACAGCAATAAAAAATGCGACAATCCATGCGCCTTCTTACGCGCTTTGCTGCTGAAAAGTTTGACGTTACACGTGCCAGCTTTTACGACGAGGCTGTTTTACACGCCTTGCATAGTACCTTATCTTTACTGTGCGTATACCTCAGAACCAAGGAAAAACTGGTTCTTTTGAAGCAACCAGAGATGAACAGCATGTAATGAACAAAACGCTTCGCTACAGTTAAGTCCGTCCGAAATTATATTAAACTGTGAGTATTTTAAGGTATTTTTACTCAGTAAGTAAAAGCATTCTTGCTAGCCAGACCAGTGGAAAAGGGCAACTAACATCGAGCAATTATACACGCCATAAGTTGAAGAAAAGGTCGTATCAATGCAGGATTGAACAATATCTAGGGCAAAAAGGCAGCGGTAAACATCTGTAAGTTAAAGAAACCCATTATGTGAAGCATTGGTGCCACTTGTACAGAATCGAAAACTATGTGTTGGGTGAGAGTTCCTGGTGCTTCTTTCATAACCTCAAAACTGTCTATGCATTTGCAATATTTTAGTCATCATTTGGTAAAAATATGAAATCCTTGTTTTGTTATTTTTGTAATTATATACTAATGCAAATATATACATATATTATGTAAAGGCAGCGAAAGAAATGAATAAATAAATGGCATTCATAGAAACATAATGTGCAAAAGGAGTTATACTTCTGTCCCCAGTTTTGGTGTTCCTTTTTCCTATGTTCATTATTAGGGTAAAGTAATAATAATAATTATGATAATCAATAGTTACTGTTTGTAACAAACTATAATAGATCAGAAAATTATCTGATTTAAGCCAAAAGAAACTCAAAACTAGTTTTAACAGGTCTATCAAAAAACAACCTCGCACATCAAAAAAAGAGAGGAACTTGAAACCAAGTAACAAAAAAGTGGATGTGATTACTTTGTTGAATTTGTTATTTTTCCAACGCCTTGTGATAGATAATATATTTAGGGATAAATATTAATTCAGTAAAAATATCCCATACGTTATTTTCTGTTATAATTTTTAGTCTTAAATTATATTTTCCTGAATTGTGTTCCATTAGACATTAATTCATGTCGTGTTATCTAAAAAATACTTTTACATTATACTTTTAATTGATTTAATCTTTTAATTGTAATAGAGCAAAGCGTTTTATTCTCCAAAAACAGGTGAAATCAAGTACATCTGCGTGTTACACTATACCTCAAAAATATCCCCCTAATGGATTGTGACCAAGCGCGGAAAATTAGAAGTAATTTCAACTTCATATGCATCTACATGTCGACTAATTGCACATCCGAATATAGTTCGTATTGTTTAATGTTGCTTATTATCACCAATTAATATCTAAATAAATCTACCTGTTTGACCTATGATATGCTCATTATCTGCTCTTCCTAATTTTCATCTCTACAACTTTTTTGTATGCTTTTGTATTACTCACTTTCACGCTCCATCCGTTTGGGCTTGTTTTCTTTCTTTCTTTTTTTTTTTCGTTTACCGCCACAGATGTCAAAACTAAGCTAAGTCAGTTGAAAGCGGTTCACCAGGGAGCTGATTTCAAATGCAGTGTTCCGCATCCAAAAGGCACATGGCCAGATGATTGATTTTTTTAACATTAGGGAAAGAATATCAAAAGATTAATCATTGCTCTTAGGACTCTCAGAAGATTTTCATGAAAAGGGTGCCTTGTCAAAGTTTTACGATGTGACAAATTGTGGCTATTATAATAGAAGAAAGCTTGGTCCATTTTAGTGCAGAATTATGTTCAGTTTTAACCCCTTTGTGACACAAACTTCTTCCACTTTCGTCAACCAGCGTCTCTTTTCGATAATGTTACGACATGCAGCTAATATCTTTACCTTACTATGTATAATGTGATGCAGGAGGCAGGTCATTGTTTTTGCTTAGGTATCAATGTCCAAATTTCCATAACTAATTGTCACGCTTCAAAAATGAAACATGACTTCACAAGTTAAATTCAAAGCCGATCATCCGGTGCATAGGGTTAGATAGTACACGGTATATCGAAGAGGCATTTTCTAATTCAAAATTTTCATTTTAAACGTTATATTACCCCGTGACAGTGCTTACGCCGTCAATCCTACGTTCGACGTGACGTAATTTCTAAGTGCTTTTCTGTAACCTAGACGAAGTGAAAACACCGCAAACAATTAAGACTCAAAAACCATAGCGTGTAACCAGTAAAATTAGTCATTGTAAAAAGAAACGCTAAGTAGTTAATTCTGTGAAAGCGGCAAGCTTCCATCGCATTGGGGGGGGGGGGGGGGGGGGGAATCTTTGTGCATCTCTTCTTTATCATCTTTTTGATAATCAACTTATTTCATCACTTGAAAAATTAGAAATTCATGAAAAGTTTTTACGTCATCTTTGATCAGCGTCTGTATCGTGAGTTAATACATGACCAATATGCCGGTGGCTATTTAGAGAAGGGAGGGGTGAAGGGGAGCAGTCGTTCAAGCAAAGGGAAGGGCTATATCAACATCATTAGCCCATTATCTAGGGGCGCCTCATATAATTATTGATATTCTATTTCTCTTATTTTGAGACAAAATTGAAAACGGTGTGCACAGAGTATCACCTTCTGTAAGCCAAAGCTATTTCGCTTGAATCGAGGTAAAAGAAATCACTCCAATGTGTTACAACGTACGTGGCACTTCTCGGCCTTCGATTGTGTTAGCGGTGACACAAAATCACATTTTATACATACTATATCCTAGCTGAAATGTTTGTGACTTTAGCTGATAATACTGAGGTGTCAGTTGATTTAATTCGCATCAAATGATAGTTCACCTAAAAACCATAGGAAGGTTGTAATAATACGTGAAAATTCTGCAGCCTATTTTTCTGCCACATTTATATTTTAGCTGTGATTTTAGGTTTGCAATAAGTATTTAATAAATAAGTTATATTTATTGAAACCATCACAAGAACCTGGGCGAACTTTTGACGGGTCAAACCCCTAACAAATAAAATTTAATATTAATCTTTTAAACGTCAAGCCTAAGCCAACTGCCCATCGACTTAATCACGTTTCACTTAGGTGACCCCCAGGCCTTGATTGTGAACACGCTATCTACAGAGCTTTCCATACGGACCAGTTATCAATGCAGTACTCACGGAAATTACTCAACTATATCTAAGGCAGCGTTCAGGACCGTTTTGACCAAAACTGTATTCAGACTCACTCCAACTAGAGGGCAATTTGCGGGGTTTAGCAGCGCCCTCTGCTGTAAAACACGACACCAACGGCGGGTTTTCCTATGGGGATTGCCTGGGTTCTTCAGCATGGACTACCTTCTAGATTATTATGAAACCAACTAGTTCCTGAAGTTAGAATGAAACGCTTTGAATGAAAACGGTGTTTTATGCGGCCTCAGACTAATTCACAAATAATTTTTCAATCAGACTTAATTTATATACCAATCATGCCCAATAGGAAATTCAATTTTTCGAGGGCACGGTTTGATTTTGCGTTTATTCGTTCAACGGTCACTCAAGATGGCAACGGTGGGGTACTTTATCTTGGTTTGGATGGTCGTCTGCGCTGAGGTTCGTACGAAACCAAAATAGTAGAAATCTTGCACTTGTCCTAACCGACCTACAACTGTAATAATAGTTGTGTTGACTTGAGAGATATTCTGAAAAAGAAGCTGAAAGTTTAAAAAATGTGAATTGCGAAAACTCGACATTTTATCTAATCCGCTGATGTCGTTTGGTCTACACATTCATTTTTTTTATTATTCTGTTCACCTTTTCAGTAATTCAATATGCTTATCATTCAGGCTGTAGAGTTTAGGCCCCTAAAGATAGATATTACTGGGGAGAGGGTGTTAGGGGGGTCCGCCAATCTGACGTTCAGGTACATGGCCAGGCGACATCCAGATCTCTACTTTATGGTGAAGGTGGCGAGTGAAAATTTCATACAAGCTCAAGGTGAGATTTAAATCCATAACATGAGTTTTAGACATTTTTGAGTGGGCAAAAATCCGTTCTCCCAGCAGTCGCAATCTTGGTGTTAGAGGCGCTTTAGGTCTTTACAAACCAGGCAATTTATTTCTCCTCAGGAATTTCAACTTTTTTTTTCTAAATCACCAAGATATTTCTTATCCAAAATTGTTAAGAAAAATGTAAATATTTACACCTGCTTTTAGAGTTCTAGATTTTTGTTCTGACTATACCGAGAACTTACTTAAAGGCTTATTCAATTAGTCATCATTACATTTTCTTAGCAGACTTTAGCACAATGCTTTATATTCGGCTATGTATGAATGGAACATGTCTGACAGTGACGCTAATGGTACGATTATATGTCACTTTCTTTTTCAGCCGATCCTGACCTGCAGGTAACGGACAGTTTCGCCAACGGCACGGGGTCGCTTCAGTTGTCCATACCAGTGCTTAAGCCTCATCATTTCAAGTATAAAACCGGCGATATTATATATGCAAAAATACCCAACAAAAACTACTACTGGACGATCAGATTTAACACAGAAATTTCACCAAACAAAAGTGAAATTATATTTCCGGAAGTAGAACTGTTGAGAGCTCCTCCAAAGCGCGTGCAAATTCGCGCAGGGCGGCCCTTCCGGATGCAGTGCGCTCTGAAGGTCAAAGGTCAATATCAGAACTTGGCGTCATATTGGTCTGTCATCAATAATCGGTTTTTTGAAAAACCGCTACGTTTACAAGGGTCGATTGGAAACGAAAGAATTCGGCACAGAAAAGACGGTTCGACTGTGTGCCGCAATACGGGTACAGTGACGTCACCGTCACGTGCCGACCAGGGCTATTACCGATGTTCTGCTTACGTCACAACACCAGTTCAACCAGACTCCCCTTTATATGGTGAGTATAGTACTGATGTTTCCATAACGGTTACTTCTGCAACTGACGTTTTGGATGCTACGGCTGAAAACCCAGGGTTTGACCCCCCTCTTCCCCGTCTTAAGATGTTCCCCGAAATGGACTGGATCATGCCTAAGGGAGTGTTTAACGAGGTGGCGGCCAACGTCACCAAACCATGGTACATACGTGTCTTGTGTTGGGCGTATGGGTCGCCGGACGTGAAGATAGCGCTCCATAAAAATGGCGCCCCTGTCACGAGCTCGACTTCCTCAAACATCTACAGCGTCTCACTCAAAGTCAGCGCGTTCCTTGACAAGATCCTCTTAAGCATAGATTGTACAGACATTGAGAAGTGCCGGGGGGATTTCAGCTGCGTCGCCAGTAACGGTAACGGGGTCACGCGAAGCACCCCGACTTGGAGACTTTATCAATGAAATCAGTGGGACACGTATTTATGATTCAGTAATGTTGCGTAAGAAATTGAAACTTGATTTCTTGTGGGGTTTTTTTCCTCACTAATAGGGATTTGGTTATATTTTACCATAAAAACCTGAACTTGGGTCTGTTTACACATAAAAACATTCGTTTCTGACGTCACATACATGTATTCAAACTGTGCGGTCACCAGCACAGCAGTAGGACAGTTACACACTAGTCTAATACAAACTAAACTATTTTGAATTCTTCAGACATGTTATTTCACATGTTCCTATAATTATTTTTAATGTGTAGTAAATAAAGCAAGTCAAACTACTAGTCAACTTATTTTATTCGTCTTAAAGTTTTCCTCCGTGTTTGTTTATCATATTATGTTCTTGGCAGCGAAAAACAGTTAGCCAAACACAAAAGAGAATCGAAATAACACAGAGACAGAATAATAAAAGCCAGCCATTAAAATCAGATGGCATTTGCTTTAAAGGACAACCAGACAGTTACGGCAAAAGGTCGCTCTACAAACGACTGTACAGATGTTGCCGGTTACTCTTTGATCACCCAGGTGGGTGTGGTCTGCGTGACACCAGCCCCATTATTGGCCACACATCGAAACTGACCACGACATTTGTCCAGTTCGGTGCAGTCAACGGAATACATCATCCGGTCCGTAAAGTCGCTCGTCTTCAAAGAAAGCTGGTTTATATTAGGCGCCGTTTCACTGGTTACCAGTGTGTCGTTCCTGAACAAGGAGATGCGCAGATTTGGGGCACCGTATCCATGGCAATAAAACACGAGGAACCAAGGTTTCTCAAAGCGGGGCCCGTACACGTCAAGGACCCCTCTCGGGTAGGTTGGACTGGCCGGGAAATCGGGGAAAACTGTTAATTGGGGTATGGGCGTGGCAAAAACCGGAGAAGAGGTCGGGGCATCTTCTAGACTGACATCTGTCGTGGAAATGATGTGGACCAGAAGAAAGACCATCTGCGCCGTACGGCCGATGGTGTAATACATTTTAACGGCGGCTGTGCATTGCCACAAACATTGGTCGGCGGCGGAAGGAGAGTCGAAATTGTCTGAGTTGACGACGTGCAAAACGCCATTCCAATCCTTTCTGTCGGGTCTATAGTTTAGGTTATTTCTTTTCTCTTCCCGGGTCGCGTTGCTGAACTGAAGCGAATTGAATTTTCGCCAAACAGCGCCAGCATAGTCGAAAGTTCCGTTCACTTTAAACCCGCATTTCAAACTAAAAGGTTTTCCAAGGCGAAACTTGATTTGTTTTGGTGGTCTTTCATTGTAATCGATGTCCGGGATCTCTAGAACCTGCTCTTCCTCCTGCCCGCGGAATTTGAAGGTTATTTTCCAGTAGTAGTTATCGTCAAGGAATTTGGCTAGAATCTGAAAGGGGGAGTCCCAAGTGATTTGCTCTCGTTTTACCTCTGCAATCCGGAGCTGGAGAATACCGTGGCCGTTTGAGAAGTTGTCGGATACCGCCATACCGGGAGCACCTAGGAAAAAGCCATCAGATAAAGAAATAACTGAATAAAAATAAATAAATAAATAGATAAATAAAGACATTTAAGATCCTTTTTGAACAGGAAATGAAAAAATATATAACAAAAACTCAGGTAAATAAAAAGAAAAAAGGAAGAAGGAAGAAGACTAATGGTACCTTTAGCAGATATGAGTTTCTCGCTGGGAAGGGTGGCTCGGAATGAAAACAGAGGATGAGCGGAGGCCTCGTACTCTAACGTCACAGTGCAGGGGTCTCCCACCACGGCTCTGTCCACGCGGACCCTCAGAGGGGTGAAATCTCCGGCCTGAGGTGTACATATATACCTTAAATTCTCTCTCTCTCTCTGTTTGTGTGTGCAAACTCGTGTGTGTGTGTGTGTGTGTGTGTGTGTGTATGTGTGTCACGGCAAAGCAGCAAAATATTTTGAAAATCTGTAACACACTGAACAGGTTTTATTTTGATCATATATTATTTATATTACATCATATTATATATATATATATATATATATATATATATATATATATATATATATATATATATATATATATATATATAATATAGGCCTACTCACCCATGAACACCCAATAATCAAGCACATCGCCAGTGTTAGCAATAATGAATTCATCTTGCTATGAACCAGTGTTAGCTTTAGATATTAGTCTAGCCTACTCGAAGTCCTCGTCTAACGAAAGCTAAGCGGGCAATGACCACACTTTAAATCCATGCCGTTGAGTGTGATAACTAGATATGGACAACTTTTCAAATTTGTCTGGTCTGATATAATCGGTCTAAAACTAGTAACCGAATGCTTATTAACGCCGAAATAGCAATTTTCAAATTATGACATCTTAATTGAAAGGAAATGACGATTCAGATTATGAAATGGAACATCCGTAGGATTGTTGCTCTTGTAAATATACCGGGCTACCCATATAATTTGTTTTTGATTAATAGGAACTGATGTCTCATACGATTGCTACACCTTTATGAAGTAATCAGTTCACTTCCCCTGCCAAAAAAAAAAAAAAAAAAAGAAAGAAAAAAGAATTTGGGTTCATTCCCATTGAAACTATCAGTCTACGTAGATCGATCCAACTTTGCAGTGACTCTCGTTGAATGCAATCAGTGTAACCATTGAACATGGCTCCTTTTGTTTCCAACGCACTTGCATTATCACCAGCTTCTCCGTGTTCTACTCAACACCCGGAGGAATCGTGTCAATATTATCAAACTGATTGTATTCAGTGAGAGTCCCCGTGGAGTTGGATCAATCTACGCAGACCGATAGTTTCATTTGGAATGAGCTCTAAGAGCGTTGCACAGAACCGCTCACTCGTGAAAAATGGCCTCTAAAAGGTATAGGATCTTTATGATTCTAAGTACGACGTCGACAGAAATGTCCATTACGCCAGAAAACAAGTCTTCTCTCTCTCTCTCTCTCCACTTGAATGTCAAAGAGGGCCCTTTTGAGAAAATAAGCTTGAAGTTTGGGATTTTGGGACTTCGGATTCTTCAACATAAAGGAAGATTACATATTTCAATGTACGTTGTTTCAATTAAAATCCAATGCTATTTCTAAACAAAAGCACCCTAAATAAGAACCTTTTCTGTCAAAAAAAATATCTTAGTTTTGTTCCTTTTGTGCCATAATAATGACAATGTGAATTCTTAGTCTACCGATGTCTTACGTTATTTTGAAACGCGGGTATGATTAATAGCTTTCAGGGTTGACCGTGAAATAAGGATATAAATAGTTATCATTCATGTCTTAAAAGTTTAAATTTAGATTGTTGTATTTTAAAAATCTACTTAAATAATTAATTCACTCTACAGCTGATTTCGTCTTTGTGGCCTTAAGCTGTACCAGGCCTAACCAACTACCAGACTTGGCACCTAAGGATCCTGAATTAACCGGTATATCGGACCACACTACCCGTTTTCAAGGTGTGTGTCAGAAAGTGACCACTAAAACACTTATAAGTTAGATAATGTATACCCTCTACCAGGGCGAGTGATAGATTTTTTACAGATATTCACAGATATATCTCTGAGTTGAGTTTAAATGAACATCTATCTAGCTAGAGACATATCTGTGAATATCTGTAAAAAATCTATCACTCGCCCTGGTAGAGGGTAGATAATGTACAGAGTAGTTTTTCAAAAGAATCTCTTAAAACCCCAATAACTTTTTTTGTGCGTAAATGGCTTGCGCCTCACGTAAAACTGATCTTTTGACTCAATCAGATCCTCTGTTTAATGAATTCATTCTAAAAAGATCAAACCAGTCTATGTCAATTCTTACTGTACAAAGGTCTCTCATCACTGTCTTTTCACGATCAGGTTCAGCCGAATGTCCTGCGAATTTCACGTACGTGCCTGGGACCCACTCCTGCTACTTTCTCAATGATTTCCAAGCCGATTGGACAGAGAGCCGGGCGTGGTGTCTGCGAGCTGGGGCCGACCTTGCTGTGTTCGAATCGAATAACGAGTATGTGACCGCGAAAGGGGCTTTTGGTAAGACATTGTGACGACTGTCACAACCAGCACATTCTGAGTTTCGACAATTGTCACACCTAGCGCATTTCGCCGTGAAAAAATAATGCCGATTGTCTCACCTAATCCACTGGCCTAACACATCTGGCCACTGAATTCTTACCGTCTGTTCTGAGAGGGTCCATTGGGTTTTTTTCATTACCCGGGAAAGCCAATTTTAATTTCGATGTGTGAAACGTTCAATTTATTTAGCGTGATATTTGAAGCACCCCATTCCCATGACGCGTGAATGCGTCTTTTTATGCTTCGCCTTTCTTGAAACAAAATCATTATACCCGGTGATTCGTCATTGATAGGGATTCGACGCGCATTATCAGTGAGATATGAATAAAGATTTATTAATTGTGATATGTGAATTGATGATTTTACATGTTTTTCGCCTGAATTGTGATCACTACCCCCCCCCCCCAATGGGACCCTCCATTGACAGGACAGTTCTAAGTTATAACGAAAATTGCCCAAATTTTGTCACCGTTATTGTGCCCATGTCTAGACAACGTTACCATGGTATGATGTCATTCCAAAGCAGATTTCCCGTAAACTGGAAAATTATTTAGATGACCAAATTTTGACTGCACAGGCCTACTGCCAACACGGATAAAAAACTTTTAAGCTCGGCTGAGAAACCATTTTCATCGACATCCGTAAGAACTTTGATGCGGCTCGTTCATTTCTTTTATTCTCCTTTACTGCATATTAGATTTTCTTTGCAGCACAAGATAATGACGTCATAATTCGAAATGAATTGATTACACTCTGGCGCTGAACTACAGGTTATCTTAGCTTATTTTTTTTCCAACCACAGATAAAAATGTTTAAAATCAATATTTGTTTCAGATCCCATAGACGCATGGATCGGTTTGCAGGACATTATCGGAGATAATAATGGCTGGAAGTGGGTCCGCACTGAGAACACTCCTGTGTTCACGGCGTGGAAAAGACGAGAACCAAGCTCCACCCGCGAACGGTGCGCTATGATCCTGAGTCGAGGGACATGGAACGACGCCAGGTGCAAATTTCAATATAATTTCCTTTGTGAATATCAGTTATATTAAACGTGTGTTCAAACAAGGACTTGTTTAGCCCGGATGAGGGACTAACTTGCGTCATCAGGCAGTAAGATGGATTCCCGACAGATACTGTGGTCAGAAGCACGACGGGAACACCCTGTAATTTGGTGTGAATTTGATCGTTCACACAGAATGACAATGCCCATTTTGTTCTGTTTTTACGTTACGTCCCAGTATTTACTGGTAGGTAAACCATCAGGGACGTCATGCCGAGTATTTTTTTATTATACTCTGTGCACGAATGTTCAACAGCAGGCACGTTATAACTGTCTCGGGCTATCGTCTTGGAATAAATGTTTCCATTCTATACAGCTATTTTTTCATATTGTATTTTGATAACCTAGCACAAAGTTTATATGGTATCAAACTCCCGAAACTTAAGTGCTGCAATGATGAGATGTAATTGACTTATATGTGTAAAGTTAATGCAGTAATAAAAGATATTCCGTTTGTAAATTTATCAATCTTAACTTTCAGCACAAATAAACATACCCAAGTTGCTTTCTATTTAGAGATTGGCGTAAGATATCAGATCCCTATCGTAAGACGTACGTTTACTTAAGTATAATCCATATTTCAACGGTTAGAAGGCCTATTCCTCTCTCTCTTTCTCTCACTCTCTTTCTCTGTCTCTCTGATAATGGGACCAACATTTTTATTTGGTCAGAGTATAAGAGTGATTTGTCCTGATTGGAGTAATTTTCAGTCACTGCAATGGCGCGTTTTAACAAACTCTTTAGCAAAGATTGGTGAACCATCTTACGGCGGATTAAAGATTTAAAAAATCAGGTTTGATTGGTAGTCAACTATGTTCAAACAATACACTGCTTCGTGTTAACAGGTTCTTTGTTTTTGAACGATTTCTCTTTTATGTGGCATTAGTATTGTTACCGACTCCTAGCCTTATTTATTCGCTCTTTTAATACACATTTTTTACATCTCTCAGTATTCAAATATAATGTCCGTATAATATGATCCCCAATAGTTTTAACTATGACTACAATACATTTCCTGTAAACTGGATATGCTTAGTATAGCATGACAGCGAACAAAATTTCTTTACGATTCAATGGAGCTTCCAGTACGGCATTGTCAAGTTGATCAACTTGAGCTTATAGCAATACAGCAACGGTCTTGTTTCCTTGTATTGATCAATGTTTTTGTAGGCCAACTGGAAAAATTAACAAAAGCTTAAGTTTAAAGTAAAAGTTCGATATTTTTTTGCTCCTTTTTACACGTTATGAGTGACGGGACAGCGAGATGCAAATTTTACAAACTTGTTGAGAATGAAACGAATTTTCAAAAAACAGCATTTTATTATGAGTGAAAATACCACATACACTACAACATGATCAATTACAATAGTCTAGAATATAATTTAAAACTAGAAAAGCACTCCGAGAGCGCAGACCTCCGCCAAGGCAGCAAAGTCTCCACCCAATGCCGTTTCACCCCTAAATTTTTATTCTATAATGATTATTATTTTTATTTTTGATTATTGGTTGATTATTGATTGATTATAGATCCGGCTCACCACCAAAAACTAATCATCTGTTCCTTGGCCCACTTCTGACAGTTCCCGAAAATTTCATCAAAATCGGTCCAACTTCTAAGTTAACCCATTTCTGACCTACCCTGAAAATCCCATCGAAATTCATCCATAACTTTTTGAGTTATGTTGATGACAAACAGACAGACAAACAAACAGGGGTGAAAACATAACCTCTTTGGCGGAGGTAAAAATACATGAAAATACACTTAAAAAGATAATTTATATTTTTAACATGAAAAACTGTTTTTTTTTATGAACAAATAACGACTCACAGCTTAAATCTGATATTTTAATAAAGTTTAAACTTTTTAAAGATAAGCTGGGGTTTTATGCTGTAAGAAAATGAACAGAGGATACACTGATTTAATTGAGGTTCGTCGGATCGTCGGATCGTTTCTTCATTACTTTGTAAGCTAAGCACTAGATTTATCATTCGTTCTCTTATTTACAGTCACCAGCAGTAAGCGCCTTTAAAACGCCAAATTAGAATATGGGATATTCGCAGATAAATCTCTTCTCTTTACTACAAAGTACATTGTTCCAAGTTCCTTGAATAATCATTTCTACACATCGCTCATTAAGAAAGTTGGGTTCTCCTATATTCCAGTTGGTGAACACAGGAGTCTCTTCAGTGCGGACCCATCGCCAGCTGCTGTTGTCCCCATCAGAGTCCCGTAAACCTATCCATGCTTTCGGGACCGCTGAAATTCATAGATATTAAAGTAGAATAACTTAATTCAAGTTCTCGTTTGTCATTTCTTACCTTTAAGATATTGGTTTGATTCGTACTTTTAGGTTCAAGTATTCTAATAACATATATAATATAAATATACATGTATACATAGTTATTTAATTGATTCTCAAGTGTCTTTCAATATTTATATGCGATTTTATTATAAATGCAAAATTCAACATTCTAGTTGTAATATCTAATAGACCCATATTGTCATTGTTGTTAATTGCTTCTATCCGATAAAAAGGAACTGGGATGTTCCTCGCCTTCGTAATGGTATTTGCCCAAAGCCATTTCTTTTATCTCTATTTTTCTTTCAATTTGAATCCTTGCAACAAAAACATGGCAATTAGAACATGTTTAGAAAAAGATTGCCTTGATGGTTTCTCGTAATGAGTTCAGGCCTACCCAACTACCAGACTCGGCACCGAATGATCCTTAATTCACCGGTAAATCGGACCACACTACCCGTTTTCAAGGTGTGTATCAGTACGCATTTCACAGTATCAGACACGACACTGCTCTTACCTATTACGCGATGTGATAGTTACGATTCTCAGCGGAGTTGAAAAGCATTGCATCACCACTCAAAATTTGTTCAGGGTATGATACTGTGTAATGCGTACAGTACTGACTCACACCTTGAAAACGGGTAGTGTGGTCTGATCTACCGGTGAATTCAGGATCATTCGGTGCCGAGTCTGGTAGTTGGGTAGGCCTGTGAGTTGTTCATCTAAACAAACAGGAGAAAGGGCGCAGCCATTATCAGGCCCGGTGTGCTAGATGTGACGACCGGCACAATGCCTCACCGAAAACCGCCCTCACAGCCTGGTATTCTTCAGCTGATTCAAAGACCACGAGGTCGGCCCCAGATCTCTGACACCACGCCCGGCTTTCCGTCCAATTAGTCGCGAAGTCGCTGAGATGGTAGCAGGAGCTGGTCCCGTTCACCTGGGTAAAATTCGCAGGGCATTCCGATGATGATAGTGGATTCGAAATATAACCATCCTGATAATGAATAATAGAGAATAAAAGAGAATAAAGATTAGTGTGGTAGGCCTATATTCAAAAATTGGATAAAAGAGAGAAAGATTTATGTATGATATTCCAATTTTCACATTCATAACTTCCGAGAATACTTTTAATTACTTAAAATATGTAATACTTTGTGCATGTTAGCTGGAATTAGTTTCAATGGACTATTCCAAAAGGAAACGCAATTCCTTCCCTTTAATTTGCAATAAAGTTTTATCTTTTATTTCTTTGGGTCTTACCCTTTCATAGTACTGAAATCCAGTTCTCTCTACTAACTCGGCTTCTGCAACCTTCGTTCCACTCAGCTCACATATGACGTCACTGCTTTCGTCATACTGCACATTCACCGCCACGCACCCCCCTGTGCGTGTGCAGAGAGAGAGACATTTCACTGTTCCTTCCTTAACTCGTTGCACGTCGAAAATATGGTTACTAGGGACACCAAAGTCCTTACTTTGCCCACGTTGAAATTGCCCGGTATATAACACTGAGCCATAGGGAGTGTTCGCGAAACAGACCAGGAAAAGACAAAAAAGCTCGAACAGAATGAATGCCTTTGCCATCGTAGGCTCTGCATGAAAAATTTGACTATGGTAGTTTTTGTATCCCATCATCAAGAGTGGCGCCAACTTTTACAGTGTATATCAAAAGTACGCATACGGTGCGAGTCGCACTGGGGACATTCGGATTAACATTAAGGCAATGATTCTGATGTATCCACTAAGTTAATACGATTCTCATAGATATAAACCTCAATAAAAGGTCCCTATAGTCGTCATGCCTCTCGAACTGTAATGTGATATATTCATTAAAAAACTTCGATAGAGCTCATTTTGTAATTTGTTAATAACTCTTGAATAATATGAAAAATTCACCCAGAACATGAGAATTAAGGACCTTCAATAGATTAATAAGAATGTATATATGCACTTCTGGGTGAAACTGTAGCTAACATGAACAGGTGAAATACAACAGATGCACTTTCAAGAAAAAAGCTTTTAAACAATTTGATTTAATCTTTAAACGAGACTATAAGAGTCCCGCTCAAAACATCCGGCCCAAGGTTTAACCAGCACCTAGTTAACATGTATCCAATACATTAACACACGGAACGTGCGTTACGGGTGCTCGTAAACGGGATACTAGTCACATTCATATGCGATCCCACAAAGAAAAAAAAACACCAAAATTGATTTTAGTTAGCGAAAGTATGAAAAGATGAGTTAAAATGATAGAATAAATAAAGGTAACCTCAACAAAATGTATGTATTGAAAAAAGTGATGAAGTATACCAATAAAGGTATCGATTTTGTAGGAAATGACCGAAAAGAAAAAATGAAATAAAACACTTGGTGATATCAATCCCTGTCATTTGACCGTCAAGTTACATCAAGCGGTTGGCCAAATATTTACTCTTTCAAATGGACCACACAATTAAATAAAAATAGCTCCTAAATGGGAAACTATTCTGTTGCCAACCCATCTAAGTGTTTTCGATCAAAGGGAGTAACAAATATTTGACGTGACTATATCTTATCCTGTGATGTGTGTATATCTCATCCTATGATAGGCGGATCGCGGGTGTGCGTGTGTGTGTGTGTGGGGGTGGGGGGGAGGCGGGGGGGAGAGCAAGTTCCACCTTCTCCCTTTTCCAAGATAAAATAACAGATTCTGGCACTGCACCTTTCTTACAGAAAATACACCTAATGTGTGAACTGAGTAAGTACATATACTGGTTTTCTTTTTCTTTTTTTTAATGTGCCTATGAAAAATAGCACAGTTGCTGAGCTTACTTATGCCCGATTTTACTGTGCATCGAAAGGCTCACCAAATCGTGCTATTTTTCATGGACACATTTGGGACAAAGATAGTTATTTTAAGGTATGTTGTTACTCGTTTCACATATTATTTTAAGTGTACGGTGTGTGAAAGAGACAAAAAGTAAGGGCTATCAATTGCGAATAACTCAATGTACTTTCGTCTTGGGTGTTCAACCCTGTTGGGAGTTTGACAGATAGAAATGATGTCGCCCACGCAGCACAAAATGCGATAGAGAGGACGCCGTCATACATCCACACAACTGAGCATGGTCTAGAGTCACTAAAGAACTACAGGAAAACAGAGGTGCCAACCTCTTGGAATCTAAAATCTGGAGATTCTAAAATTTTGCTCAGTGGGAGGTGGGGGTGGGGATGGGGGCTGTCTTGAGACATTTAAGATAATTTTTTCGTCTTATTTTTAAGATGGCTTGCAAATTGCATCTCTACCAATAAAGTCAGCGTTTCTTCGGTTTAACGGGCTGTCCAAAACGTATATTTTTAGGCATTATGTTTTGACCATCGACTGTGTTTTACTACCTTAAATTGCATAGAAATACACGTAAAAAGATGATTTAAGACCTACAAGAAGCAACATTTTTTCAAAAAGTTGGCATTGTGTGGTTTTCTAAATCCAGGTTTTATAGAAAATATATTTCTTTTATTTCGATTCCCAAATCGCAAAAAAATGTTTATTGCAAAACAGTGGCCAAAAATGATATCATGACATCAGCCTCAAATGTTCCTGTTTTTACTTAATTAATTGACACGTATTTTGAAGTAACCCATACCGTTCAATACCTTTGGCAAGATTCAACACCCTTTTTACGAGGAATCGCTTCGTTCAATGTAAAACTATTGAAATTTTCAGCGTGATAGCCATTCCCATGGTGTTTGTGCAGCAACAACAAACGCAAACTATCCATTGCAACAATTAAAGGCCGATGTAGCCGTACTATCACAAATATCTCCATGCCATGTATAAAACGTTGACCGTTATCTCGGTCAAAATGACCTAGCCTATAGTCCTAGGGGTAGAGTGCACGCGGTTGTCACATGATGCGGCAGGAACGAAAACTGTGTTTTAGCAGAATAAGCTTATTTCCAGTGTGCCACTGTTGATATACATTTCGTTTTGATAGGCTTCACCACGTGTAGAGTTAAAAATATATATACCATGCTGTTCAATTGATCGTGTGCTCGCAGTTTGAGAGAGAGAGAGAGAGAGAGAGAGAGAGAGAGAACTACAGGGCGTCGACGCTTTATTGCAGTTCCTGCTTTAAATGTAATTCCTCTTTAATTCTTTTGTCTTAAATAAGTGTTAAATCTCTGGCATGACAGGTATGAGAATCCTTGTGTAAGGCTAGCGTCAAACACAATAGGCGGAGAGAGGAGTACCAGTATTGCAGTGGGGATTTCTACCTGGAGGCCCAAAACCAACGACAACAGTGTCTAAAGGGCCCATATCACTTCGAGCGGTACACCTTTGAGTTAGAATTTCATTTTTCATTAAAATTTAACTGGACAGGTCCATTTTGGGAGATAGACAGTTCCATAGGCCTAGCATTACACGAGAGGACACGGCCAATTAATTAATTAAGTTCTTGACGTGAGTATAGGAAGCCAACTTGAGAAAGGGAGACCAGTCTATCGGGACCGGTCCATTTAAAGGTACCCGGTACACTACGCCTGATTTACGCGCCAAAATAGATTTTCGCGGGAAAATAAGCAATTTTTCTCGTACTCACGAATCATCTACCTATCCCTCTCTGCACTTGAGTAGGACCTTTGATAACATTTATAAAAGGCGATTTTAGCCTAAAATGACTGGCCAGTCATTATAACAGCGACCATTTTCCTATGAGCTCCAATGAAAATATCAACATCAGGTACGCCCCAGAAAAAAAATGTTTAAGGGGTTATATAGTTTTTAGGTGTATGTAAGGTTTTATAAGAAGGTGTGGATGGCAAAAATAATTTTGGAGATTTTCAAATCCATGGAGTTTACCTTTAGTCTTGGAACCATCATACACGATGATGGGTCTAAGATTTAATTTATGTACCGCTCCACGTAAAAAGAGGTATAGTTGCCTGCACCGTGTAAAGTTCAGCAAACATATCAGGGCCGTAGCCTCCGGGGGGGGCAGGGGGGGCAGCTGCCCCCCCCCCCCTGAAATTGGGGTGCAAAAAAAATAATCGCAAAGGTAAAAAAAAAATAATTGCAAAGTTGGTATCAATTCTGTGAGAAAAGGCACTCATGGCCACTAGACAATCATTCAACAATCTGTTTACAAAGGTGTACTGTTTTTAGCCAACTCAGTTCATGCCAAAAAGCTTACCCTCCCTGAGGGAGCTATCCCCAGGCCAATTGGCGTGTTGTGTTGAAAAATGACTGTACTTATGGCAAAATGAACCCACAATTTCTGACTTCTGATTGACCAATAAATAACAGTTAAAATGCACCAGAATGCAGTATTATACATACAGTTTTTAAAAATTTTCCACACCGTGGGAGGGGGACACCCCCTCCCACACCTTCCCCCCTCGGGGGCTTCGCCCCCTCTTGTCCGCTTACTGCCCCCCCCTGGCATTTTGCTCAGGCTACGGCCCTGCATTTTGACAAATTCTTTTCACTGAAGAGTGAATTAAGCCATTCGCAACAAATTAAAAAACTTTCTAAGTCAATATAATGCCACCTATTGTATTATAATACACTTTTACGAAGCTGGTTATGCACTTAATTTCTATTTATGTGGTTTTCAAATGCCATGCCGCAATAAAAGACATGTTAAAAAATAAACAATAATTTAGAAAGCTAAATAAAAACGATTGTCTAGCCGTGTTGGATGGAAGGCGTGGTTTCAGGTCACGCCGACTGTATTACGTCATCTTACGAGCACTTGATCCATTTTTAGCGGGTGTGAAATTCTTTGTGAAATATCGATTTCAACCGGCTAAGAAGTCTCAGCGCTAAAGTGTTACCACATTTCCTAGAGTTACGTGAAAGTCTAGTCACCACAGAAATATTACGTCTTGGGTGAATAATATTGAATAATCATTATGGCGAGTAAACAGGTTGATTGGTCACTCTGCGTCGTAATAGGGTCGCTGGATTTTTCCAAGGGGTGACACCTCTACATTCCTTTTCGTATCGACCTAAATGTCTGTAATATGTTATTGATTCTAATACTATTTTTTCTTTTATTGAAATTCAATATCTACATTAGTAGAGATCTGAAATAGAAAGGTGTTCAATTATGTCATTATAGTCGACAGCCCAACCCGTCAGCCCTAAAAAATGAACCGACCCAGTTGCGTAGTTGCTGCACAAGCTTGCTAAACAATCTATTTACACGGGGGCGAAGGGTCAGTGAAAAGCCTGCAAAATCTCCACCGCTTACGATGACCGAATCGGGGTATTTCGACTACTCCGGCCAAGATCCGAACACTTTTCTTCCTCCGATGAATCCCTATCGCGATGGCAGCGATGCACAAGACTACGGTAAGAGCTTTATTTTGCAGTGGTCATTGCGGCCAAGTGACCGGTCGCCATCTTGAAATGACCTGTGTTGTGTACAGTGTTATGTAAGGAGTCATAACTGCTTGTTTCCTGCCATTGTGGTCTCCGTGGCTGTCTAAATTACTTGAGCCTGACGCAGACTAGATTATGTAATTACATCTATCAGTGTAACGTACAAGAAACGAAATGGTATCACCTTGTTTGGGACTGAGTCGACCGGGGACTCGCTTCTCGACAAATGGCGCACAAGACGTGTTCAACTGACCATTACAAAAATGGCCGAAGCTGACCATAAGGGTCAGCTAGTTCAGAAGTGGCTTTAATTTTAACCTTACCCCTTTATACTGATCTAAACCAATTGCCTTTTTTTGTTTATTTACCTATCACTTAAAAATGATGACAATTAACACAAATATACTGTCAGAGAATTAATGTCAATAAATGGATGACACAATTATTGAGTGTGAGTGTAGTTTTGAAGACACGTATGATTCAATAATATGAGATTATTTGTCTTTTTCTTGATGTATAGTTGAGTACATATATCTTTATACATTATAACAGCTATAAGTGAACTTTTAATTTATCTATTGTCCTCTCTCTGTGGTCAATTTGGACTGGACATTTATTCATTCATCTTCTCATTAAATCTTTTGAGTGTGACTGACAACAATTTATTTGGCCAGTATGTTAAATGAGATTTTAATGCATTGTTTTTCTCGATTTAGCCTGCATGCTCATTAAAATAACAGTACTTAATTGTTTATTTCCGCTGTTATTAAGCAGGAATACACTGAATATTGATTGCCCTTAAAAGCATAAGGGCAGTATATTTTGAATTAAAAATACTTAGTCTTATTATTTATCTGTAATATATGGCTTGGAAGTAATGTTTTGATTGTAGCCGTGGTAAAGAAAATTATCTCTTGAAATTTGGGATTGAACAAGGAGGCTCACAATATTAACAGAAGGCAATTATGGGCTACAAAATCAAAAGTTGATTTTGAAAATACGTTCATTTAAAACCTAGTGAACATAATGACATACATGTTTAAGTAAATATTTGGCATTATGAGATAAATATTGAAAAAACATTGAAATAAAAAAACCTTCTCAGTGGATAATTTCATGTTGGTTTAATTGGAATTATATATATTTCAGCCAGTATTTAAGTTATATTTAACTAGTTGGTTTCTTGTTGCTCTAAGGCTATTGATAATCTTAACCTGAGATTGTTTGCAGCTCTCCTCCCCCATACTCCAATGCACGCATGCACACACATACACACACACACACACATACACACACACACACACAAGGGGAGAGAGAGAGAGAGAGTGAAATTTCCATGTGGTTTTACAATTCTGTATGTTTGAACAATTATTCCAGTAGAAGTAATTGACAAAAAAAAAAAAAGAAAAAAAAAACATATTTGAAGATAAATTGAACCTTTGTTGTATTATAAAAATGCCTTACATGGTAATGATTAATAGTTTATTGAAGTTGAATTAGTTAAAGGTACATTTGCACTGAGCCCTGGTGAATGGTTTGTGCCCAGTCACTCATATAAACCACTTCTATTAGTTTTTTTATACAACTCAAATAAAGTTGACATGCCAAGGGATAAACCGAATTGATCTCTCATTCAGCCGTAAAAGAGCTATAAACTGGTCCTTCTTAAAATTGTTGGTTTTAAATTTGGGGATTTAACCTATTTACCTGACCCACTTATCAGCCTTGTTTATATACAGCACAGAGTGCAAGCAGAAAAATCCATTTAGTTATCATTTTCTGGGTAAAACAAAATTATGTCTTTTGGTATTCCTGTTAAGTTATACTATTTGAAACCTTAAAGTGACATTTGGTTGGCTTTTGTGGCGAAAATTAACTTCAAATGCATCTTTAAGGTTTGCTTGAAGACGGCTTTTAATTGTCAACAAAGTAAGGAACTAACGTTTTGTCCGAAATATGTTTTTCTTTCATTTCCTTTTGAGTCAAAGCTACTAGTAATAATCTTTACCATCAGATCTTAAGTATCGATCCCTAGTAGTCCAGTTTAGAGACACCATGTTTTAGGAGCTTGAACTACTGTCACTTCCTTTGTCTCTTAGTCATAAAGAACATGATCCCCCAGGCTTAAACTTCCAAATTTAGTCATCCTAAAAAAAACTAACAATTTCATTAATGTCTGTAACTGACCAACGGAAATGCCTATAAGCAATAAGGAAGACCCCTTTGATAACAAAATTGATAAGAAAAACATGCCTGTGTGTCCGCCAACTTGGTCATTTTGATCTTGTATTTCATATTTCTGAAGTAGCCCCACAGTGTAAGCCTAAACCATATAGGTATTTAGCCAGAAAAGATTAAATCCAGAATTGGTTTAGGTCCATGAGAACGTCTTAAGACAGCCATATGACTGTTAGGCTGTATTCCCAGAGCTTTTAGATCGATCTATCCCCGCGGGGAGTCTCACTAGATTACTGTCAGATAATCCGGCTTAAATGTCCGTCCCGCCTACTACAAACTGTAAGGGGGTAATTAACTTTCGTGTCCGCCCGGCTGACAGCTATTTAGCGTGAACCCCCAGGGAGTTAGGTCGATCTAAAGTAGATCGATCTAATCTCTGGAAATGGGGTCTTAGAGGGAATTCAGAACAGCAGAATAACATATCTTTGGATCAAATATTGTGACCCACTAAAAAAGCTTGTCGCTTAAATTCCCTATTATACACTGAATGGATTCCCTGCAGGGATTATGCAACGAGCATTAAAGTGGGTTGGCCATATTTGATTCACAGATCTGTTAGTTCGCTGATCTGAATTGCACCTTTACATCGTGCTGAAACCGTCCTCCTCATAATTGATGCCACAGTGTAGGCAGATCTCTGTTCGTAAAAAAAAGCTTTTATATGAGAGATGTTTCAGTAACAGTTAAGGGGGACGCTTTTTAACACTTAGTGTGTGGCACAAAGTGGGAATAAATATAAATAAGGGTGGGCAACAGACCATGGTCATTTATCAGTTGCTTCGTATGGTCTTTTTTACAGCTTGACCACTTGTTCCAGGGGGTAGGTTTTACCTAAGATCTTATGACGGAAAGTTGGCTCTAACTTGAGACTGAAAATTTTGATCAGCTTTAGTTCAGTAGTCAATTTAAAAGAATAATTAAGTGAAGCTTTTTGACATACGTCAGACATTTTCCCTTTTTTATTAATCGATACAAATTTTTTTTACTGGGATTACTGTTGGTTTATCCTGGGTCAATGTGGACTAGAAATCTTATCTTGAAGTTTAGACCAATTTTTGGTCTCAATTTTTTTTATTTTATTTTTTTTATAATTTTTTTTTTTGTGAAACCACACCAAAAACTGCTTTAAAATATGGCTGCACTCTTGAGATGTGCTGACAATGCTTGTTTTCAGACAGGTACTTTTTAGATTGGAAAACGGTCCAACTCCTGCCATCAGACAGCTAGTACACATAGACCATTTTCTGGTTTTACATAATTTTGGATTTTAGAAACAGACTTGAAATGTCTGTAACACTAGTTCACCTGCACTTACATGCATGCATGCACGCACATGTGTTACATGAATTCTGAATGTCACCAGAGACTTTTGTTTACATATGTTTTTCAAGAAAGACAAATAAAACTTCGTGAATTTTTTTTTTGTGATTTTTTGGAAGTACCCTCATTTACTATCTTTTATGCTAGTGACTATTCTGGCCCGCTTATATTGTAAAATATTTATCTTTTTGACTGGGTCATTTTTGCCATTTAATTTGTTATGTAATTCAGAGAATAAATAATATATTGACGATCTGGATGATTTTAAAGATTTATTCATTCCCTTTAATTTTTATATCTGACAAAGTTAAAATCATCTATATTATATTCAGGTATTTAATTTGTAAACAACCATGATGTGTATTTACTGAGGCATACTAGCAGCTGAACTTGTCTAAAATTCTGAGAAAATATCAACAGTTATTTCTATCGTTGATGAAAAACAATGATAATTATGCCTCTTAATCCTGTCAGCAAGAACAAACTGAAATGCCATCTCTGGTCTTAATACATGTTAAGTCTTGATTTTGCTACATATTTTTTAATGAAGAGATGACCAAGTTGTTCTAGCAATTGCTATTTCTGTGGTGTATTTGCTCACAGTGAAGTCCAGTTTTTGAATCTAAGGCTTCGTTCACATGCAATGTCTATTTTCTAAATTCTATTTTCTATTTGCGGTATGTCTTATGATCACGGTCTGTGCCCTGAATATCCCGCGGCGTAATTACTGGCAGCGCGAGCCAGTTACTATAAGTTACTATAAGAAATTAGAAAATAGAAATTAGAAAATAGACATTCCATGTGAACGAAGCTTAAGGAGAAGAGGAAGAAGTTCCCTGGAGCAGAAAAGGGGTTTAAAGTGTTGAAAAATATCATGGTCTTTGATAGCTGACTGGTTGCTGACCCATGCTTTATTCTTTCTCGAGGGGGCTTTGGAATTTCTAAGTTAATAGATGATAACATAGTGCAGAAAACTGTATTTTAATGGAAAATGTCTTTGAATGACATCAGTGACAGTGTTCATTACAAGTTTTGGAAAATAGCTAAATAAAATAGTTTCCTGTAAATCACCATCCATAACTCGTTATAAAACAAATTTAAAGTCATTTATATATCCGGCTTGCATGTAGATTCCAGTGCAGGAGTGAAAAAAGCTCACTCACTCTCTCTCGCTCTCTCTCTCACACACACACACACACACACACACACACACACACACACACACACACAGAGAGAAAAGAATACAACGCAGCACACAATAAATAATGAAAAACTTGTGTCATCGGATTTTATTTCAGCTAATGCCTTTTCATTTTCTCAATGGCTGCTCTACAATTTCTGTACATAAGTTAGAAAAATGGAGATGTGCAGTGCACCAGGTGCTCAGCTCTAGGCATGTTTTTTTTTGTAATATATTTTCTGGTACAATTTCAATGAAACGTAAAGAAAAGTAAAGCAATTGTTTTCTCTTAGGCAAATTTGTACCACTTAGGAAATGAAGAGATATTTTTTTTCAAAGAGATATATATCAAATATGAATAACAAGAAAGAAAATACTAAGACGGCATTCCCACAGATTTAAGATCGATCTATCCTCGTGGGGTGCTCTCTAGATTGCTGTCAGATTAGCCGACTTAAATGTCTGTCCCGCGTTCTGAGAGCTGTAAGGGGGTAATTAACTTTCGTGTGCGCTCGGCTGACAGCAATTTAGCGTGAACCTCTAGGGAGTTAGGTCGATCCAGATGGATTGATCTAAATCTGTGGGAACCCAGTCTTAGAATATTTGCAGAGAGGAGCTCAAACTTGTGATTCAGCCATTTTGCTGTCTTTTTAAAGAACTGAAATTTGATATTTTGGAAACCAGTGTTTAAAAAAAAAATGAAAAGATTTTTAAGAGGTGTGGTGGGGGACGGGGGAGGGGATAAAGATAAAAGGAATGAGTTGTTTTTATATCTTTATTTTATTTTATTTTATTTTATTTTATTTTATTTTATTTTATTTTATTTTAGTGTTTGTTTGTTTTTGCACAAAGCACAATGGCCAGAATGTCAATTTCCACAAGACCAGAATAAGATCGGTTCAGACATGGGATGAACCTATCATCAGTGGCTCCTTTGATATGTGATATGTGATGCGTGTGTGCACAAGTAGAGACGCTTTTGCCCTGTAGTGGTGACTGTTAACAAAAGAGGTTTCCTTTAGGGTGTGCGTAATTTTTGATGTGCTTTCTTGTTCAAGTACAAGCCATAAAATAGTTTTATGTTTTTTTTTTCTTTTTTGAGCGGAACTTCTGTCTTCATTATATTTCCTTAAGCATTTGGCTGTGACTCACGTTACGTTAATTTTATAGCGCCCCTAAATAAAAACACCAGCTCAGTGTCTTAATTAGAGGTCAAACATCTGTGACCATGGCAGAGAGGATTTTAACTAGATTGATTTTTTGAAATGGCATCATTTTTTTTTTTTGGGGGGGGGGGGAGGATACAGATTTTTGGTTTTGAATGAAAATCTCCATAATATTCAGTCATCTGGTGATTTTTGTTTGATACTAAAAAGCTATTTGACATGACTACCTTTAACAAGCTTATTTCAGCTTAAATATCGTGAACACTAATGGGATAACTTTTCTAAAAAAAAAACAAAAAAAACTTCTATTTCCTTTATAACCGTAAATATAAAAGAAAAATAGATTCTGAATTGATGTAAGAATTATGTATTAATAATTATAAATTTTAGATGAGGAGTTAATTTGCGTTGTTTAAAAAACTCACCTTTTGTACATGTGCCTAAATAACACAAGACTCAATGACCTCCATATACAAAAACATCATGCTTATTCAATGTTGTTTTTATGTGCGTAACACAATGCAGAAGTCCTTGGCCCGCGTTGCACTTCTGGTCTACATTGGCCACTGCCAACTTTATTTAAGGCAAGTTCAAACCAGGTGTAACTTAAAACAGGAATAGTCGCAGTGACTTGCAGATCACACAAGGTTGCCACGGAGAAGCTCTGCACACTGAAAACTTTATAACAATATATAAATACGATAAGAATAAAAATGTAAATAAGTTGGATTGTTCGATGATGGCAGATGGACAAGTTTGATTTGTTTTGAATGTTCACAAGTTATTAAAATCTGACCTCTAGTTCTTAACAAAGATTACATGTTGTTTTGTAAAATGTATGCTAAACTTTTGACCGCCCTGATTCCACTGGGAGGAAACTTGACCTGTGGGATTACGAGAGAACTAGTCACTGTGCTTCTTATCGGACAAGCTCCTTTTTGTAAAAGAATGGAGAAAATCACTTTTTTTTTCACCTGCATTTACATCATATTATTATGTCCCTATATTTTTTGCTACTATGCAACCTCTTGTTTTACCACGATAAAAAGGTTTTCCCCTAATTTTCCTCATTTGGATCAGCAATAAGATAGAAGAAATGAAAAAAGGAGTTCACTGGGTAGACTATCAAAACAAATAAAAATTGAAGAACACAGCCACCTTCCAAGTGCTAATAAACATTAGGAGATTCCATTCCACGGTATCATCTCTGACAATCTCTGTCCTGACATGACGTTACTTAATGGGACCCAGTCGATGCTGATGTCAATGTCGTTTATTTGTCTCTTCACCAGTAATGGCTGCCAGCAATATATGGCTGATGGTACAGGTGTTGAGAGTTAATGGGAATACATTAGTAAGAAAATCAGTCGGACATAGAAAGGCTACTGTTTGTGGTCATGTAATGGTCTCTTTGTATAGGTTGGCCAAGTGCACCTGATGATGCAGGCAAGTTTGCAATTTGACTAACTAAGATGGGATAATATAGCACCTGAAGATACAAGTTTATGAAGTCATTCCCACTGTAACTCCGACGTACCCCCCTCCAAAACAAAAATAAATAAATAAATAAATAAAATAAAATAATAATAATAATAATGATAATAATAATAAAAAATACATAAAATCAAGTAAAATGAAATGAGAATATGATAATCAGACAGGTAATACCACAGATTATATAATGGGCAGTTTTCCCATTTGTTTAAGAAATCCCTGCACTTTTTTCTGCCTATTCAAGATACCACAACCATGCAATATGATATATTACAAAATAAGACGGTGGATATCTGTCTGTCCAGATGAATATCATGGATGCACATTTTTTTCCCATGTATTTACATTAATCTTTACCATCTCTCTCTCTCTCTCTCTCTCTCTCTCTCTCTCTCTGGTCAGTCTGATTCACAACACCATTATAAAATAGTGAGTAATATGCTGAAATGACTGTCAAGATGGTTATCTGGAGAAGGATATGTGCGTCTGGCTGTGAAGAGTGTTGACTCGCATGTGGGGCCGGTATTTTTTGCTTGTTTGTAATAAACCATACCTGCTTGGTGGTGATGTATTAATACAGAAGTTTACCTCAGGTTACACCAAGAAAAATCACCAACCTTTTGACCAGCTGTCGGCCCAGCGGGACTGGCTGGCGACTCTAGAACCGCATTCACACTGGGGCTAATTTGACCGGTCAGTTGGCCAAACTTGTGTCCTTTGAGGATTAGATAACTTTTGAGACAGGGCTGGATTTTGATGTTTGGTGCTTTTGTGGCAAGTTTAAAGTATTTGGCAGGTTTCCAGGTTTTCTCTGATGCAAAAGCAGTCCACTATTTATTCAGTAATTGAAACTCTAAAACATTTTTATGTACAGACACAGATGTGTCTGTACATATTGCCATCACCTGCGTCTGTCGTCGCCGTCGCCGATCATGTCGCCGTCGCCGTCGCCGTGCACTTTCAGCGTTAACACCATAAGTGGAAGACAGTTTTACTTTTTGGCTTTATATTTACAGAGCTGATGAATATTCATAAAACACAGGTCAAGTTCGAAAATCAGCATGATCGGGCCATTATTGTAGAATTTATGCTGTTTTTTCACTTTTCAGCATATATGCAACACTGTTAACACATTTCAAGGAAAACTGATAGGCCTGTTGTCATGAAACTCGCAGGAGTAATCAATCTTACTAAAACGCAGATCAAGTTCGAAAATCGGCATGATCGGGCCACTATTTTAGTAGTTATGCTGTTTTTTCACTTTTCAGCATATATGCAACACTGTTAACACATTTCAAGGAAAACCCATAGGCCTGTTGTCATGAAACTCACAGGAGTAATCAATTTTACTAAAACGCAGGTCAAGTTCGAAAATCAGCATAATCAGACCATTTTTTTATAAGTTATGCTGTTTTTTCACATTTCCTCAGATTCAATTCTTAGGCATGTTAACAGTCTCATTATTTAATTAATAAGATACGTAAAAGTGTTTGTTTGACATTTCCTGCATCTTTACAACATTGTTAGTTGATTACGTAAAAATGATGGTAAACTTGTAATCGTGTATTGTGTAATAAGGTGTCAAAAATGGAAATAAACTCATATCATTGCAGTTTGTAAGATTCAATCATTCACTATGTTCAGAAACTCAGAATGGAGGAAATTGGACATTTGACACTGTTCTATTGATATTTATCGCATCTCATCAATTTTCTTAGTTGATCATATAAAAATGGCAGTAAACTGTTAATTTTGTTTTATGTTAAAAAAGTGTTAAAAATGGAAATAAACCCATTTCAGAATAGTGCTGTCTTGTTTCACATTTCCTCAGATTCAATTTTTAGGCATGTTAACAGTTTCATTATTTAATTAATAAGATAAGTAAAAGTGTTTGTTTGACATTTCCTGCATCTTTACAACATTGTTAGTTGATTTTGTAAAAATGATGGTAAACTTGTTATCGTGTATTGTGTAATAAAGTTTCAAAAATGGAAGTAAACTCATATCATTGCAGTTTGTAAGATTCAATCATTCACTATGTTCAGAAACTCAGAATGGAGGAAATTGGACATTTGACACCGTTTTATTGATATTTTTCACATCTCATCAATTTTCTTAGTTGATCATATAAAAATGGCAGTAAACTGTTAATTTTGTTTTATGTTAAAAAAGTGTTAAAAATGGAAATAAACCCATTTCAGAATAGTGCTGTCTTGTTTCACATTTCCTCAGATTCAATTTTTAGGCATGTTAACAGTTTCATTATTTAATTAATAAGATAAGTAAAAGTGTTTGTTTGACATTTCCTGCATCTTTACAACATTGTTAGTTGATTATGTAAAAATGATGGTAAACTTGTTATCGTGTATTGTGTAATAAGGTGTCAAAAATGGAAATAAACTCATATCATTGCAGTTTGTAAGATTCAATCATTCACTATGTTCAGAAACTCAGAATGGAGGAAATTGGACATTTGACACCGTTTTATTGATATTTTTCACATCTCATCAATTTTCTTAGTTGATCATATAAAAATGGCAGTAAACTGTTAATTTTGTTTTATGTTAAAAAAGTGTTAAAAATGGAAAAAAAACATTTCAGAACAGTGCTGTCTTGTTTACATTTTGGCATTTTCAAGTTGTGACTTTGAAGTTCCATGGGCCTGAAGACCTTTGCTAGTCACATTTTCTGAATATCCATAATATATTTTATTATTAAAAATTGATGGTCATTATGCTGTTAAACGTTATGTAATATTGCATCAAAATTTGGAAAAAAATAGTTTGGGCACTGCTCCCATGATGACCCTTTAAGAAAAATCATGTCACTTACTGTTCTCAAACTTACAGGAAAGAAACATGGGACTAAAATACAGCTTCAGTAGGCAATGCAGTCTGTTTGGTAATTCTTTCTGCTAGTTAAATAGTTTTTTTTTGTGAAAATTTAATTTTTCACATATTGGCATTTTCAAGGTGTGACTTTGAAGTTCCATGGGCTTGAAGACCCATGCTAGTCACATTTTCTGAAAATCCATGATATGTATATTTTATTATTAAAAACTGACGGTCATTATTCTGTTAACCACTATGTAATATTGCATCAGAATAGAAGAAAACACAATTTTGGGTGCTGCTGCCATGATGACCATTATGGGAAAACCATGTTACTGATGATTGCCAAACGTTCAGAAAAGAAATACAGGACTAAAATGCAGCCTGAGTTGGAAAAGCAGTCTAATTGGCTTCTTTTTCTGGAAGTTATACATTTTCAAAGTGTGAACTTGAACTGCCATGGGCCTGAAGCCTTATGCTTGTTACACATTTTACTTACATTGGTATTACCTGTTGAGCATAATTAAAATTTGATGTTGAATTTGCAGTTAAACATAATGTACTTTTGCTTCAGAATTGACAGTAGCCTATTTTGTGCATAGTTATTTCCTGCTTTTTGTCTGTACATTTGACAGCTTTGCTGCCTTGTTCTTTTAGAAACAAGACAAAACATTTCAAACCAGTTTTGATTAAGGATGGATTATGGACACAAAAGATACTTTAAGCATTTCAGTCTTAATATAGCCATTGTGAACAATTTGAAAATACGTAGTAATAGTGTAATACCCATAGGAGAAGCCCTGTACCTTACATGACTAAAATGACTCAAAGATTAATCATTTTCCCCCTAAAAAAGATTGAGTAATTACAGTAAATAAAATTAAGTAAAATGAAAACCATACAAATATTTTATTGCACAAATTATCATTTAGCTAAAAAACGTTTAAAAATTTTTTTTGTTTGGTAGTGGTTTTATGAATGCACGAGTCAGCATCTGCTTCTAATTGCTTCTAGCCAAATTTGAAATTTTAATGGGAGCATTCAATAATAATTATATTTAAGTCACTTAGTAAGTGAAAGCGAAGCGAATGTTTCCAGAAATAGCATCTATGACAATACAAATATGGGGTGCCAAGACAGTCCCTGGGCTTGGGCTTTTAAGCAGATTTCACCTCAAACACATTCTAACTACCCAAACCCAAACCAACACAATCGTTTCTGCTTTATGGAAAATAAACCATCAGGAAACCTGTCAGATAAAATTGATTGTGAGCCAATTTTATCACTTTCTTGCCAATCTAGAAGGTTCAATTCCTCTACGCCCTCCCCTCCCCAAGAAAAAAAAAAGTTTTCAGAATCTGAAACACTGAAGTCATTTTTATCTAACTGTTTTGAAAAGTTTAAGAAGAGGTCTGAATTGAGTCTCAATGTAGAAAATGTCATTTTCCAGCACTGAAGCCGACAACAATACATATTATATATATCAGACCGTCATTTTGTGGTGGGGGCAATTTATACCAGTCAATCTCTACAGTATCATTTTATCGTTTGTTAAGAAAACAAACATTGAAAAGTAGCAGCTTTTCAGCCCTGACTTTGATTAAATCATTGATATTGGATTTCCAACACTGGGAGAAAAACATCTTTAGGCTACATTGGTCATTTGCTGTCTGCTGTTAACCACTCAGCGACCATTTTATTGACTGAGTCTGTATAGATGTGTTATATTGATACTTAATGGCTTATTGGAGTTTTTCGAAAATGTTTTGTTCGGGGAACAGAGTTGTTGTTACGCATGCTTTCAGTAAGTGTAGGTGCTGTTGATTGCATAACATCATGCATAATACCAACGGAATGTGCATGGTCTCTTTATCAACTTTTGGCTAATTGTCGCTGAAATGTACTCATCAATAAATTGGTTCCAGTCCATAAGTTGAAAACTTAGATGAAGCTGAGTGAAATACTGTGCAAGATGGTTACTAGTAAATTACCTATTCAACAGGAAATTGTGCCCTGTCGTAAATTGTGTTCTAAAACAAAAGTCCCAAGATTTTTCAGTATGTTTGGCAGCTATATTATACTGTTTTAGTCTGTTTATATGATGTGATGGCACAATAAAGTTGGATAAGTCTCTTTTGTAAAAAATTATGAAAAAAAGTTTTTCTAGCATTGCTTAACATTCCTGAATAGATGAAAGTACTAAACTAGCCTAAGTATGGCATTTATGCATATATTTTGATTTTAGTCAGACTCTTTTCCCACCCTTCCCTCGGTGAGATTGAAAGAATATTCTATTAGGTGCTCTTAGACCGCATTCTCAACGAATTGAGTCAGGCTTTACAAATCCTGAGAACTAAAAATGGCGGATGTACATGAAAGAAAAACCGCCTAATCTTTTAATAGTCTCTCCGCCTCTCACACGCCTCCCCACACGTCGTCCCTGAGGGGTACAGTAATCAAATCTCGGCTCCGCTCGCTACCTGAGAAATATTAAGTGCGCATGCTCATCAGTTAAACTCGTGGTGAAGAAAGCATGGCGGCTGTAGGCGATCGAAGGAAAAAAGCTCTTCTGTTCTATTATCTTTCAAAACAGAGACGAAAAAGGAATGAATTGGCGCGCAGAGCAGCAATGAATTGACTATCTACGGAGATAATATCACCAGAGATATTCACGGAGATATTCATGTTCGGAGCCGAGATTAAATTACTGTACGCAGGGACGACGTGTGGGGAGGCGTGTGAGAGGCGGAGAGACTATTAAAAGATTAGGCGTTTTTTCTTTCATGTATGTCTGCCATTTTTAGTTCTCAGGACTTGTAAAGCCTGGCTCAATTCGTTGAGAATGCAGTCTTATAGATCTATTTCTTTATTACTGGGGAACTATTCCCCTCCATCTCCCCCCCCCTCCCCCCCCCCTCCCCCCCCCCCCCCCCCCCCCCCCGGTTTGGGTGCTGCCATCCTTTCTGTTCAATTGTTGGAGATGAGATGATCAGATGGGTCATTGGATAAAGACTTGCGTGACATCTATGACCGAGGTCTATGACATCTGTACTAGAAATGCGGTGTGCGTAGTCAATATACACGCCAATCTGTAGAATGTACAACTGTGTTAAATGACAACTGGCAATGGCAATAAAATCAATACCAAGTGGTTTTCGTTTTAATGAAACTGTCTATAGCTTCTTCAAAGATGTCTAGTCTTTTGATATGGGCAAGAAAATGGAGTTGCAATCTTGAATGGCCAATTTATTTCACTTGGGATTTAGAGGGCTGGTGTACAGCAGGGACAGACTGCATAAAGGGATCTTAAGGAGCAAAGGGCAGGGGCTGAAAAGATGAGAGAGAGAGAGAGAAAGATAGAGAGAGAGAGAGAGAGAGAGCATGAAGAAAAAAGGGTACTTTTTGCTTCTGTTGGAGTCGAATCAGATCTGGAGAAGCATTGTGACTTCTTCCTTTCAAACAAGTGGTGAAAACATCATGCACCAATGATGTATCACTCTAACATTGCTGACTGAGTGAGGAATGCAATTATCTCCTCATATTGGTCTTCTTTTATGTATAATTTATTATTTTTGCATTATGTCATGTCAGTGTAGTATCAGAAACAAGAAGGTATTCCGGGCCTCTATGAGATATTAAACCAGTCATGGAAATTATCTTCGACTTGCAAGTCCCAATGTTGACATTTTTCTTGGGACTTGTTTTACACCTTTTTTTTTTCATGTTTGAGCTTGCTTGTCTACATATTAATCCTACCAGCTGTGTTTTGCAGAAGGAGCTATTTTTCCAGTGGAAAGCTTGTTTTTTGTTCCAGCCATCTTCAATATTACAGTGCAACTTAGTCTCTTGGGAATTATTTTATATATTTATTTTTTCATAGTACGTTCTACTGGTAACACCCCCTTAAACATAAATGTATACACTCACGAAGAATCAAAACCTATTCAGAATTAAATTTGAGGCCCATTAAGGAGCGTAATTAAATTACCAATTTTCAAAGTGAAATCTACAGTCAAATAGATCATTATAAAGATATGGGTTGTGGTGAAACTAAAAAACATTCAGCACATTTTGAGACTTCCCCCCATGGCCCTGCGTTACCAGACCCCTGTGGTCCATTATGGCTGCTTAGATTACATCAGGGTGAGATAATCAACACAAGTCCAGCGCTTGATTTAGTCCATCTTCGTAAACCAAGCCCCAAGTAAGCTGATCAAATTGTAAGGTACACCTGTGCTCAAGAGGAAGGCATTCTTCCACCATTACAAAGAGAACCAGGGGCTGCATTGTTCCTAATCATAGAGCGGTGGGCTTCCCTGTGCTTTTCACTGTAGTCAGATTAGATTAAATTGCAGGAGATGGAATTGTGTAACTCTTGTCTCTCGATGGACATTATTAGGTTGCATGGTGGGATGGTTGCCAAGGCAACCTGGGTCTCGGTGCAGGGTTTGCTTTTGGGATTTAGTTTCTTTGAATTTGAGGGCTTATTAGCTTTTTTTTTCCCCACACCAATGATATGGTTTGGCAAAATGAATTTGAATTGACAATGATTCAACAAATTGAAGATAAACCAGTTATTATATAGGGAAAGTGAAGTTCATTATTTTTTCCTTGGCTTTCCCATATTTTTCTCAATAAGATAATGTATTTCATCCATTGCTGTTCACCGCTATCTTTCTACTGTCTTTACCAAAGATACTTTTGCCCATTATAATGTTAACACCTTTGTTGTTCCCCTTCATACAGGATGTATGGTTATATTTAAAACTAATGAAATCAAATCATTTGACCAGGTCAGTGAAAAATGTCTTTGGTGTGGCTGCATTGGTTTTATTTCTGGTCATTGCAGAAGGTTTTTATAAAGACATGATTCCATCTTTGCTAGTGCTCGGAGGGAGTGGGAATGAGTGCATGTATAAATATACTTTTATTGATCTCAGGGTCTCATTGTGGGGAGATAAGATGACATGGGACTTGGCCGATTTGAGAGAGACAGATGGAAACCACTTATCTTGTTTCTTAAAGACGTATTTTCAACTGATTCAGAAGTCGGTTGTCTGTAAAAGAGTCGGCCCACACAGAGCAGGGAGTTTATATAAATTTTCCCTGTCTAAGGAAATTATTGGTTTTTAAATGAAAATGGTCATAGTATGGTGCATGTGTTTGTTATTTTTTTTTCAAGTGAAAAATCCGAAATGAATCGTTTTTAGTATACTAGTAAATATTGCACTCTTACAATTGATGAAGAAATATCACAAGATACACTTATTTAGTTTTCCCAGTTCATGGTGGATTTTTGGAGCAATGAATAAAACCTTAGTAATTGTGATTCTACCTCTGAGTCACATGTTTTGTGGCACACACAGATGTTATTTTTCTGACTATCGGCAGATTCCCCAATTTTTTGGGAGCCAAAAATATCATTGGCCAAGGTGCTCCCTTAGACATCACTCCATATTATCCAACTTGTCCACTAAATGGCATCCCTGGGGAAAAAAAAACTTAAGAAGAAAAATCATCTTATTTAAAAAACTAATTCAATTTCAGGATCAAATGGCAAGTCACAGCTAGCTGGTTTCTATAGTAACCATTACCCTGGTTCCCAAGACAATCCAGCCAACCCATCCAGTCAAGCGTCCATGCCAAACAGCCCTGATATGTCCGTATCCACAGGGTACCAGCACATGTTCCCAAGCGTTCCCACAGGTTAGTGACTGAATTGATGTGTGTGTGTGTGTGTGTGAGAGAGAGAGAGAGAAAAGTCTGAAATGGTGTGTGTGTATGTGTGTGAGAGAGAGAGAGAGAGAGTGTCTGAAATGATGACACAGTGAGAGAGAGTGTATGTGTGTTGACCTGCACTGTATCCCCCTATCACAATCAGTTGGCATTCCCTGCGTGATGTGGATATCAGAAGAAGTCTCCTCTAATGCACTTAGATATTTAGCACCAGGCTATGAGATTTTGAATTGAATTTGGTGCTTGACTGTGGGTACATCTCTGGGTATTTTGACATTTCTTACACCAAGTATATTTTGTCTGTAGCTGTTACTGCAAAAATAATGTTTATTGATTTATTTGATTAAAAAAAAACATATATATACTCTTTTCATTTGACAAATTATATTCACCTTTATAAAGGGAGATTGATATAAACTTGTAATCCCTCTAAATACAAATTAAATGCCTGCTCTTCCTTATTCACTCCCCTTCCCACACGAACAGAAGAATCAAACAATTAAACATCGACATTGTTGATTCCAGGAAATCCTGATGACCCGAAAGACATGGGAGCCGCAGCAGCCTCGCTAGCAAAGCCAGTCCCCATGAGACGGTTGTCGGAAAAACGCATCGCACAGGCACGGGCGCACCTCATGGGTCCTATGGCTGACTACCTCCTCGATCCCAGCTATGGTGGTAAGATACGGATATATATTAGTTTACCTCCATAAAATAAACTTGTGAAAAGATATTCACATCCATGCGATGCAATGAAAAATTTGCTAACATTTTGGCTGAAGATAAGAAGTGACTGTTTGGCTAAAGATAAAAATGGATAGCTATTTTTAATTATAAAGAACTTGATTTATCTTAAATAGAGAGTACTACATTTTCAAGTAATACTCTTGAGTGACTAAAGAAATTGGATTATTGAAGTCATTTTCTCCTTGCAAAGTAAATTATATAACCAAATAAAACCCCTTTTAGCACCTATTGAATTGGATTGCATGGGCCAAGGATGTTATTTTCACCAATTTTATTCCTGATTTGTTGAACATTGATGTTGTTTTATTACTCATTTGTTGAAAAAAGAAGTTAAGCTTTAACCTAAAAAAAAACAACAACAACATGTTTTGGAACCAAACATTTTAATCGCTGGATAGCCTGTATTTATTAGATGAGCCTAGAGTCTGGTTGCCTGGCCAATCATTATTCGAACCCTCTCGAGACTCACATAATGGAATTGCACCAGTAAGAACGGATTAACAACCGTTACCACGGTAATACATAAACTGAAGATGCCTGATTAAGGTGTGGTAATCGGTCGATGTGTTTTTATGTCCTGTGTATATTTGGTGTGATGTTTGCATGTAGTGGTCGGATTGAGCTTGTTTTTGTCATGCGATCAACCTGACCAAAAACGTGATCAGTATAGTAATAATCCATACATTTTAAATACCTAAAAAAAAAGAAAAAAAGAAATTCACATCATTTCAGTCTTCTTATCATTATGGAATGACATCCTTTTGGAAAATAAAATTAATCAGTTTATTTGAGTTTTGTGAGAAATTATCATTTTCATGTTTTTATTACCATTAATTGTAAAATGTACTTGTCAAATAAGAAAATGCTGAATCTGTGGTTCATGGGTAAGTATTGAGTTTTAACCTATAGAAAAGAAAGATTATTGCTGTTAGCCCTTCACCGAACTTTACATATTTATTGCTAGAACAACATAATATAATTGCAGGTGAAAGTTTTCAAGGTTATACATTCTTTCAGGATTTTCCGTCTTCATTTTGATCGTTTTTTCATATGGTCTAAGTGCAATGAAAATTTGCCAGTTCATTTGCAGGATTTCCAGTTTTTACAACTTTCACACATGCATTATAATAAGACATATGTAAAACGTGTTAACTAGCATACATTTGTCAACATATGGATACTTACACATATGACATGCTGACAAATGTGTCAAACATGCATTCCCTTAAATATCTGTATACATGAATATTACCTCCTGTAATTTTGGATGTGGCATATATATCATTATACGATATCTGTTTTCAGTTATTCAGAACAACATACTAGCGTAACTCTTAGGTTTCGTGTGTCAACAGCAGCAGGCAACTTGCCACAATTTCTATGACCAATGATGGGACAGCACAAGATTAATAGATCTTTTGTGGTTAGATATTGTGATCACGTTTAGTATACAGAGATGGTCATACTAAGTTAAAATGTTATAATTGAATGGAATAGCATGCCAGGTATATTTTGCAGGCTATGTTGATGTGATTTTTAACTGTCATTCTAGTCTACCTTTTTTTCATTGTAATGGGGATATCTCAAGTTAGGCCAAAGTTATGTGATTCAGAAATAAAAAGCAACGGGATTTTGTGGGATTTGGAGGAGAATGGGGTCAGAAACATTGACAGAACAGTAGTAACTGATACAACAGTAGGGGATTTGCATTTTAAGTCCAGGTTGCATATATGTGGTTCAAAAACAGTGTTTTGAGATATTTTATTGAGCAATATTTAATAATGCAAAAATTAAACATAAATAGTAAAGTTACCAATGCTAATGTAGTGTTTAAGACCAGGGGCTTGTAAAAAATATGTGCCATATGACCAACATCTAGCTGATTTTTTAGCTGCATTTTTAAAAAATATCATCGTGTCCACAGGGTTAACGTTCTCTGTGCATATCTATGAAAATTGTATGATGATGGCTTTTAGCGATTAGAGCTTTGACAGTGGGTTTTTGAAACATTAACCATGTTCCTTTGCATTATTGATGTGCAGCCCATTTTTGCAATTGTTATGTGTGCATCATTTCATTGCACTGACAGAGAGAAAAATGAATTAAAAGAGAGAGCTATAGGAGAGCTATGTAATGGAGAGAATTAAGAGAGAGAAAATATTTGCTCAGTCTTTCATTGCTGTTTTTTTTTTCTCTTTTGTACACTAATCACCAAATAGTCTGCTAGGTGTGGAAATGGACAATAAACATGTGGAATATTGCCTGCAGTCACATAATTACAAAATGAATATAACCAAGGTGCTACGGAGTACAGAGTGTTACTAACATATATTGCCAGGGGGCCTTTTTGTACTGTTAGCTTGTAGTTTGTATTTTCATTAAAAGCCAAACTTTTAGTCCGTTTTGACTCAATTAAGACAGTTCGGTAGCAGTTCACTTCGATGAATTATTTGGTCTGATTTATAGCACAATAATAGCTAACATTTTAAACACACATACACACACACACACACACACACACACACACACGGTGAACTATATACTTGAAAGGGTGCACCACTATGTAATTACTAATGCTTAGATTAATTTGAAATAGATAAAAATTTTAGTCTGATGAAGTTCCTTTTTAGAAATCCTTTTTAGCCTGTTATCGTGTATCTATCTGAGCATGCTGTCTTTCTGGATGACTGCAGCTCATTGAATCTTTTTGTATGTGATGAGAAAATCATGCAACAACCATTTAGTGCCCCCAGGATCTCGCAAAGTGAGTCAAGTCGCCTTGCCACCATGAGGTCTTGTCAATTACATCTGCGTTAAGAAGATTTAAAAGAAAGAAAATAGAAAACGAGCATGACACAAGATGTGCTAGCTATGTAAATATTTGTGATATTAACTATAAAGAGTTTTTTTATAACTTTTTAAGAATGTCCTTGCACTTGTATTGCGTACAGGTATTTACTGCAACATTTGTGACCTTTTCAAAAAAAAAAAAAAAAAAACCTTAAGATCAGGGAACTTTCACTAACATGTCCTGATCATTTGTTTCAATTTAGTTCATATTTTGTAAAGAAAAAAGATAATGCACCTGGGCATGATATGGATGAACAATAATAATCAATCAATCAGTCACCACTTTTGTTAATTCTGTATTTTATTGCAGCAGGTCCAGCATACTTTACATTGATAGATTATGATATATATAATGATGCCAGCAGTGCATTTATGCATCTTCATATAATGAAGTGTAGCTTATTCTGAAGTCCATAACCATCTCATCTGCCATTAATAATATGATAGTTGGTCAGCGCTACCTGGGGCTACCAAGGAGCTAATCCTAGGTTTTGAGTTTTGGGAATGAGTTTTGAGTTTTTTGGGGATTTTTTTTAAAAAAGGAACATCAAAATTGCGAGGCTGCCAATGAAAGAAATATTAATAATTCGGGAGACATCAGTGACTTAGACTGTTGGAGAAGTGTTTAAACATCTGGAGAAGTGGTGAATTTTATTTGAAGTCATGAGACTTTATAGGAGGTTTTAAATAGTGTCCAGTATTAGGTGAGAAGAGGATGGGGGGGGGGGGGGGGGGGAGACCTCAATAGATGATGGCAAATATTGTGTCCAGTTGTTTGGATATCAAACAGAGAAAAATAGCATGTTGGAAGCAATGTCAACTGAAAGGGAATAATTTGATGGGGATTACACAATGGACAGTTATAAGGATTTGAGGGGCCACCAAAGGGAAAGTGAACATGGACAGGCAGTTAGAACCATGTTAATGAAATATCTCAGGAAAAGCGTTCACTTTTGAGGCTGCTAAGGGTTAAAAGTAATTGGCTGGAAAGTAGAAAACCAGCTGGGGCTTAAGGAGTCTCTTGAATTACTGGAAATAACCATCTTTTTGTCTTCATGATCTGATGGAGTTGGTTTTAAATGGGAAGACATTGAGGTGATGTTGAAGAAAAGAAAAGAAAAGATAATATTGAGAAAAATATTTAAAAAGCACTCAGGGGACCTGTCTTACAGCTTACACTGCTAAAATTTGATAGCAGACTACAAAATCAGTTTTGCATTATTGGTCTAAATTTTCTTAGAAAGAATCGCACCCAATCAATTTTTATCATAATATGACTTTTTTTCTTTTTTTCTCTATAATGAATATACATTAATTAGTAATTTAGTTACATTTTAAAGTTATCTTAGATGAACATATAATGCTTATAGCGATTTGCCTTCTCCATATATGTACACTAATTATAATTCTCATAAACTAATAAACGTGTTAAAAAAAATAAATGTATTGGAATATCCAAGAGGATCACTGTCACCAGTTATGGTAAAAAAAACTTTGTCAAGACAATAATAATCTATACAAATGAGTTAGAAGACAGGGTGTTTTAGATCTATACTCTATGAAACACAACTTAGATGGCTAAGAGGTAAATAAGGATAAGTGAACCCTAGCATCAGAACCCGGAACCCTGGCACTAGCTAGAACCATTCTAGTGATATATAAAAAAATTACAAATAAAAGCACCAATCATATGTGGTAGAATTACACTTGTACCTACCTTTTCCACCCTCAGAATTGATAAACTTTGCTTTATTTTAGGATTTAAAAATTCTCCATTTGTACCATCTGTAGCAGATATCAACATCATCCAGTTTCTGACTTACCAGTGACATTCTATTGGCAAGTAAAGCCAAGATTTCCCATATGTGTACACCCCTATTAAACCCTCAGCAGTGTTGTGATGTTAGCATTTCAGTGTCAAATTACAGTTGGAGCCCCAGGAATGCCGCACGTTGGTACCCCTCAACTCCATCCTCATCAGCTGTGACATTTTAAAGACATTACATAACCTGTGCTTGTGATCCATTGTTTCTCTTCCACTGTCGCCATATTTTCCGAGGAAAATTGCATTGGGCGTTTACTTCTCTCACCCTCCCACTTTGGCCCCAGCATCTGCACAATTGTAAGGAATGTCAGATGTGTACACCCCCCTGCTGTACCCTTGGCAGTGACATAATCTTAGCCAGAGGAGTTCAGTTTAAACTTACACCATTGGTAGCCCCAGGAATGGCCCACGTTGGCTTATATCATTGGTGAATTGATATGAACAGTACCAGGATGGATGAGGAAAGTAATGCCATATACCTTACTGCCCCCACATTAACTATCCACGACCTGGGCCACTTTCATTTCACATTAACTCCGCAGTGGTTAAGGCTGACCAGCACCACCTAGCTTGCTTCTATTGGTCATTGGTCAGCCAAAGGTCGAGAGGTCACTGTTAGTTGCCTGTGGTCAGTTTGGTGTGCAGAGTTAAGCATATATAATCGTATAGCTTGCGGAGATAACAACTTCTGTTTTATCTGGTGGAGCCAGCGGTGAGCACGGACCATCACACTGTATTTGTATGTGTGAGTGTGTGTGGATACAGTCCTTCAGGGATATTTATATAGATAGATAGTATGCATAATAGTAACATAACATATTATAGCCACCACCGCGCTGTTCCAATCTATTTACTGGCATAGGACAGGACGGGGCCCATTAATGTAAGTGCCCTTGTGTTAAAGCGCACTGGGTAACGTAAGCTGCTGTTTTTTCCTGGTGTTATTGGAATGTTGAAAACATTGCGTGGATATAGCTGAGGAATTACACTGATAAATAGTGGACTGAACTGGACTGGACACTGAATGGACTCTGTGTTGGCTGGTCAGTTGGTAGAGAAGAAGAACTGAAAATTTGGAATTTCTGAGAGGGTTATCAGATCTTGAGCTAGAAATTTGATTTAGGGTAATCAGTTGAGTGGACTTGCACTGGACATACATACCAAGCAAGCTGACCACTTCCAGTGACCTTTCATTTGTTGTTTTGAGAAGACAAGGCTTGACTAGAATATCAACTTTACTGACCAGTTTGGCTAGAGTGAAGAACTGACCATTGATAATATCATTACCTAGGAGTGTTACGGCAACTAACACTTAAGCCTGCTTGCTGCAAATATTGGCCAGTGTATAAATGACCAGAGGTTTGTAAAAGAGTGACCAGTCTCAGGTATTTTAGTGGACACTACCTCAAATTCAGGTATACTTCTCAAGGACTTTTTTTTTCATTTTAAGGGTCAAGTGAAAATTGGCCAGATAATTAAAAAAAAACTGGACAGTATTTGGCTGTGGAACAAACACCATTTAAATTGAAGTGGTGGCTTTTTCCATCCAGGTGGACTTTATTTCGTACGTGCTGTGCCTTGGTGGCTTAAAGGAAAGTAACTTTAAGCCAACTCTGGAAGATAAAGTAAGGATACAAAACACGCACTTTAGAATCGCCCAAGCAGAAAGTGGCGTAAAGTTACCTGACTGACTGGACTGTGCTGAGGAGGCGGAATTAATAGGCAACCAAGATGGACGGAGGTGGACTGATAAACATGTCTACTGGGGGCATGGAGATGAACCCACTGGTTTATAACAATGGGCAGATGCAGGGGGGTCAGACCTCCCCGGGCCAGGCCCCAGGGATTGGCCCAGGGATGTCTGCCGGAGGAATGACCAGTGCGGCCGCAGCCATGGGGGCAGGGTTTAATTCCATGACGGCGGCTGGGGGTTCCACAGCAGGGATGGGGTTCTTCCCGACCACCGAGTCTATGTTTAGTTTATGGAGTAAGTACTGATAATTTGTGTGTGTGTGTGAATGTGTTTGTACGTGCACGTATGTGCGTGTGTGTGTGGGAGTGTGGCATAGGGCAGAGGAGGGGTTATTTGTCGATATAGGTCGTCACGCCTGAGAGCACACAACTGAATACTTGTTTGTTCTGCTTGTAGTTGTGTTTTGTCAGGGGCACATATCCTTTGTTAAGGCGCAATATTTAAAAGGTTTGGTCAATGGAATGGGAGTAATGAGGGAAATGAAGGGGAAGGGAGGAAGTTGGTTTGGAAACGTTATTTCCATTGATGAGACAAGAGTCAACTTATGGCCTTACGTTCGATTTTAAACAAGGACTACATTCTAGGAAAGGGTGCTAAATACTCAGCTAGGAGCATATGCGAATGGATATCATAAAGAATGTCAAAAATGAATAGTGTTTTTATAACTGGCGTGTTGGCATGACAAAAGATTAACATGGTTAGGCACTTCACTGGATGTGCTTTTGCTAGATTAATGATGAAATATTGAATTGATGAAGCACACTAAGAACTGTTTAAAAAAAGGTCCTTCATATTGGCACTGCTGGCGGTAGATATACTGAGTAAGATATAAAGAAGCAGATAGCTAGATAGCCTGAAAATATGTGGAAAACTTGACTGCTATTCAACTCTCTCTCCCCTCCCCTCTCTCTCTCTCTCTCATTTAGACCCCCCCCCTCTCTCTCATTCAGACCATTTATACTAAATACCTAGTGCATTGCAGAAACAGTTTGTAACAAATTAGCAGGAAATAAGATAGAGAGAATAAGGCATAAGGGGAGGCAATTAACACTTTAAATGGAGCTCCTTCTTGATTTCATCAGTAGTGGATATTAGGAGAGGTGTGAATAATTAGAGGCCTGACAAGGTATTAGTAAGTTGTTTTCTAGATTCAGGTGATAATAGAACATAGTTTTCGTGTTCTGTTTAGAGGATTACTTGAGTTAAGGGGCATGGAAATGGGTTAATCTGTATTATGCGTGGGTTAGATACTTCATCATTAATTGTTCAGTAATCTTATTAGTTTCTCTAGAGGTCTGATATTTGAAATGCAATATTTTTTTGAGTGGAACATAAATTGATGATGGGTTTAGAATTTATTCAACGTATTTGTGATGCTTATAATTCAGTTATTTTTTCATTTAGATACGATTAAAAGCACCTAATGAAAATGAAGTGCCCATAAACTAGAACATGTGTTGTTTTCAGATATGCCTGTATTCTTTTATTTTATGCCTTTTCCTGCACCTTTAGCAGTCAGCGATGATTTCCGTCCATCGTTAACTTAAACATGACCATGCTGGTAGCCTCATGAATAATGCAGCATCTCCTCTGTATTAACCATGATTCTCCCTAGTGTCAGCAGTGCCTGTTGGTAACTATGATGCATAATTATTACAGCTAGCCAGCATACATATGAACGATCTAACTTTGATTCTGTTGGTGGCGTCTGTTTTCTAGTTAATGACATGCAGCTCGGTGGTTGATTGATCGTGTGTGTGTGCGTGTGTGTGTGCGTGTGTGTGTGTAAGCATGTGTGTGTGTGCTTGTGTGTGTGTGTGTGTGTATATATGTGTGTGTGTGAGGGGGGGGGGAGCAATTATAGCTTGTTCTCCTTTGAAACACTTGACTTCATTTCTTCTTTTGGAATATTTTTTACCACTAGTAATCTGCCAGGAGGTTTAGATTGGGTTCAAATAATTGTTATTTGATTTTATTACTTTTTACCTTGGGATATGATGGGAATGGAAGCCATTTTGTGTGAGGATAGTTTCTATGTACCATGACTGTTGTAATTCTTTTTGTGCTTTTTCTCTAAGGGCAAATGTTGCTGCACATATAAAAATGCAGTGCCTAAAATTTAATGGCTTTGTTTTATGGCACTGTTTTTCCCACAGTCTTTTTTGTGTCATTTTAATGAATATGATATGAAAATATTGGTAACGGATTAGTAAGACCTATGTATTTCAAGTGCACCATCATTTTCTTGATGATTAAATGAACACCAAAGAAATCCTTACTGTACATTTTGGTGTAGAAATTTGTTACCTCACTTAAATCACTAGAAAATCATTGGGTCACTTCGGGATGGACGAATAAGAGGAAAAATAAATAAATAAAACATGTATAGGCCATGTGTCATAAACTTGAAGTTCATTATTAGTCAGTTGAAAAGTGGACCTTAAAATGAGTGAAGAGAAGTGCACATCAAGAGTGGTCATTTGGCCGATTTGGACTTCAGATAGGACCCTATGTTTTACTGATGAAAACTTGAGATATACTCCCAAGTACATATTTATTATACATATATGGGTATGTACCTGGTCACATCAGTGAGTGGTATATTGTAAGGTCAGGTGTGGGGCAAGGGAATTAATAAATTTCCGTATCTATCTCCTTCAAAAATTTTTACTTGACAAAATCTTTTATTTAGAGGGTTTCCATCAGAGCAACAATAACAACAGTTATGATAGTAATTAAATGAATGTTGCAAATGTTTTTTTTGTTAAAAAACTGGGGATTTTGTTTTGTGGGCTGTTGGGGGGAAAATATTGAAATTCTCACTTGTTACGTACCAGTAAAACTGATTTTATGAAACCATTGTAGAAAAGAAAATGTGTTTAAGAAACAAATTCTCATTGTTGTTTCAGATTCTGTTGATCAAAACCTCCACCAAATAAAAAAGGGGAAGAAAGCAACTATTGATATTCTTTCCTTTAAAAAATACTTAAAATAAATGAATGAAAAAAAAAATCAACAAGTTAAATTAAAAGGCAGGAGTATGCAAGGACATCCCCAACACTAAATCTGCTCGATTCCATTTTTGCCAAATGATCCGATTGCTTTAAATTCTATCCCAAATTTTACTCTCAAAACTGACGGATTTACCCTTCTTGAGCAACAATTTAAGCAAAAGGATGGTAATAAATACCCTCAGAGTGATCTTCAATCGAAGTGGGACAATTTATATCTGCCTACTTAGGTAACAAAATTAGACGAGGGTGTTGTTGTCTGATTGAGTTAATTATCTGGCCTTTTATTTAGCCAAATTGGAAGAGGGGCGTCTTTAATTTATCTTCTTTGATTAGCCTCGTGAAACCACTTGACAACACAAGGATCCCTGTAACCTAGAGATAATTTCTTGTAATGTAAGTATGTTTAAATATACAAAACCCAGAGCTGAGAGCGGTAACAGATATATACAGTCCAAATCTGGATGAAAAAAAATCAATTCTCAGTCTAAGTAACCAGTGCTATACTGCTCTAGGAAAAGTCTAGACTGTTCCAGATCGGTCAGTTTCAGTGGTCAGTTAAACAGATTACAGCACTCGTTGAGATATTTCTGTCTGCTTGACCCCTGAGTGGAAAGGCTCATGGAGTTACTGGTGAGTTATGGCCTCCTGCATAATCTCATATTTACACAAACCCATAAGGCTCACAGAAGTATTGATCCAAACTGACCATTCATATTATAACAATGGAAATCCATAGCTGGGGCCCCCTGGGCCTAAGCTTGAAAGACCCTGGTGTGGATATTTCTTATTGAGCTCTGCGCTGGGAGACCCTAGATGCGGTAATTGGTTATATGGACTGGGATAAGCAGAGTCTATTGAATGGGGAACATGCCTTTTGCCAAGCTCTGGCAATATTACTGCAGATTGGGTCGATATTGTGGAAGTATTATACGCAGGTCCCAATGACCACTTCCATTGGATGGCAGCGAATTATTTGCCCAAGGACATTGAATTCCACACAACAGGGTAGACAAATGCAGACAAATGCGGACAATTGATTGGCGGTGTTGACTTAAAGTTACGCTGAAGCACGGCAATGGGATGCATTGTTAGCCCCAACTCGCATAATCTCAAAGCCCTAGTGTTATTTGTGCGATTAATTTTGATACAGCAGTAACGATTGCGTAACTCTTTAGTCGGCAGATGGCTTGGTGGAAATTGGTTCAATTAATTCTGCAATTACTCTGTTGCCGAGTCCTTGCTTTCTTTTCTTCTCTTACGGGTGGTTACCGTGGTGCATATAGCACTGGTGATGTAACACTTTCGCCTCTCTTATGAACCACTATTGACCAGTGGAAAAATCATGATTTTCTTTTGACGGGGAACATGCTTGTGGTGCTGCTCTCTGTTCTTCCCTTGTAATGTTTCTTTTTGTACGGTTTTGTATTTGTTTATTTTCATTACATCTAAGTGTGATAATTCACTGAGGTTTCCCTACTTCTCGTTTATGCACTTGAACTGACCTCTGACTCTTCGTTGTGGATGCATTAGGCAACAGTGAACAATTTATGCCTCAGAGATTTTAATTTGGAATAAAAGATTGGGAAGATTGGTCACAGTTATTCATTATGCCCCTGAAGTCAGTGGAGTTTTTGTGAGTTTTTGGAGGAAGGTGTTAAGATATTTTCTTTTACAAAGGTCAGAATCTATGAAATAATTTTTTTGAATTTTGAAGTAGCTTTGTGGTTCATTGACATTGAGTCTCTTTTTTTGTTGAAATTTAGATGTGTGTGTGTGTGTGTGTGTGTGTAAAAGTTTTCTTGAAAACTGACTTATGTATTTTTCCTCTGCATAATCTCCCAAGCATGCTCGGCCTTTCTGTACATGACTAATGGCTACATTTCTTCCTGGGGCATTAAGATGAGTACAGTCATTTAGATACTATCATTTTGTAACAATGCAATATTTTATTTTCATTAACACCAAAAGCAAGATAGAAATAAAAACAAAAATGTGTCACAGGTGAAAATAAATTTCTGCATGGTTTCTTTCTAAAAACTCAGTTTTACATATTAAAAGTTATTAATGTTGTCTTAAAAAGTTTATAAAACTCTGAAATTCATGAATAAAACTCTGAAATTCATGAAGACAAAAAAAAAAAAAAACATTCTACATATATAGGAATTGGACAATTATGATTTTTTAGTACATTATTTCTCTTTGAGATGCTCCCTTTTGCACGCCTGTTATTCCCCATTAGCTGACAGAAGAAGGTGCTGGGTGGAAATGCCTTAAATTATATTAAGTCAGTGCTTAGTCCAGATAGTCTCGACCTGTTATGTAATACTTTCAGACTTAGTTTTCTGTCTCTGTTCCATCTCTCACAGACATGCACCTTTTTGGATTTTTTTCTTTTTATGTTTTTTTTTATTCTTACTCAACAATGACCATTGTTGATCAATGGTTATCATTATCAATGGCTAGCCTAAGTGCTCAAATTTTTCTTCCTTTTTTGCCTGCTAGCTCTTGCTTCTTCTTTCACTGTATTTTGTAGAAATGGAGGTGACTGAGTTCTTTCTCAGAAAAGAAGATATCCACTATGGGATTTGCGGTACTTATGGTGCACATCTGTTGTGAGGAAATGTGTCATATTTTATGTGTAATCGCCTAATCGTTCTGTGTACAGTCAGAAAGTGTGTATTTTGTGCAGTTTTGATACCTTGTTAGCCATGGACAGTATGGCGGTATTTAATTTACCTGGACCATTTAAATGGAAAATCCTTGATGACACATCAGCTTTAGTCATGTTAAGAGGCACATAACCAAAATTTAGGGAAGAATGGGAAAAAAAAGGAGAAAAAAAAAATCAAAATTTTTGAAAACTTTTATTAACTCTGTACCAGTTACACAGATACAGGTGGATATTGCCTTCTCTACCCCCCCCCCCCCCTCCCCTTTCAAGACATTAAGTGTATGCCCCATTCAACACAGAGAATATTTATGATAGGTGTGAGAATAAATAGTCTTCTTTCAAAGGAATTGGAACCATCTAACCAGTAAAGTAACTTTTATCTAAGTTGTAGCAAGCCCACTTTATTTCCATGTGATTTACATTGTATGTTTAGACTGGTCAGTAATGGGAAACTGGCTGGAATAACAACTGACCAGAGGAAGTGCGCTTGACCCCCACAATTAAATTACTTTCTTATACATATTTATGTTCGGGGAGGGTAATGCACTCTAATATGCTTGCGGTGCCGTATGTTCAGTTAATTTTCTGTATTGGAACAGCTTATAAATTTAAACCTTACGGAGATATGCTGTAGAATTTAATAAGTTTTTTCTTTATTAAAGATACTATCACTAAGCCTCAAAATATAGGGAAAAAATGCCACCAGGCATTTCAGTTATTACCATTTAAATTAGAGTTGTGCCAATCAGTACATGTAAGCCTTTTAACACATATTGAAGTAATAAAAAAAAGGCACATTTCAGTTTTAAGAAATAAAAACTTTGATGATGCAATATTGATGCATTATGATTTGACCCTTGCCCCATAAAAGGAAATGTGGCTGTTGGCTGTGCCCACTTCCTCCCCCCCCTCCCCCCCCCCCTTGGACATGGGTTTTTCTGCAAATGTATTTTGCACACGGAATGAATGCTTAGGTTGCTGATAATGACTCAAAACTATGTGAGTGAAACTCAAGAACACAAGGAGAGCCTGACAAGTGACCTGTGGTGTGGACTGGTCAGTCTACTGGCTGCGTTTACTCACCACAAATTTTAGACCAGGTGCCAAACTGGCACGTCCCATTGTAAAAGCTCTGAGTCGGTTCTCCAAAAAAAGTTACACAGCCCAAAAATCTCTAGGCAACACACTTTGGCTATTTTAATTTAAGATAATTTCCATATGTACTGGTCCTTAAATAAGTTTTTATTGGCCCGAGTCATGGCTTATCTGTTCTACAAAAAGGTATGATATTTCATTTGATTGAGGTATTACTGATCGATCTGGGGTGAAATTAAACTAAAATAGTTAGCAGACTAAAAGTTAAGACCTGTTTTCAGGCAAAAGCTCCTTATTGAGAACAAACCCCAGGTTCAAAAGAGCTGTGACAGCAGGACACAAACTCATCAAGAGTTGTTTGTAATATCCCTGCTATTGTCACAGCATGTTGTCAAGGTAATTAGTACAAACTTAATGTAGTCAGCTTTTTTTTTTTTCGAGCCTGATCATGTAATATTTACAGTAGACTGCACTTCTCCTGAGCTTGTGTGTGTGTGTGTTTGTGTTTGTGCGTGCGTGTGTTCCCAACCTTGCAATGCAAATGCGGCATCATGTTTTGTAAAATTAACGTCAGGGGTTCTGGATTTAAGTGGGAAAAATGGAAATTGGTCTTACTGTGCAAATTTTTTGAGCAAAGAAAACCAATTTAGTGTGTCCGAAAATTGCTTCCAAAAAATTTGTTGCTGTGCAAAGGTCTCTCATGATTATAAATAATTACACCCTTTAGAATTATTCTTGGGGGTTAAATGTGAAATTGTTATTGTTTTCATGTTGGTGTGACCTCATAATTGGGGTTTTAAACATGCTTTGGAAATACCCCCCTCCCCCCCCAAGAAAAAAAAAACTAAAAAAAAAAAAGCAAGAAAAAAACAAACAAACAAACAAAAAAAAAAAAGAAAGAAAAGAAAAAAAAAACTGTGTGAACATGCCATGGACTGGCTGAAGACTGGGCAGTGGTCAGTGGAGACTGGTCAGCAGTGGTCAGTTACACATTGTGTAATGGTGATGGATTGCACACCCATTGCAGAAGGAATGAGAACCAAATGTTAAAGCTCACAAACAAGGCACCTATTTAGATAACGGAGATCAAAGTGGGAAATGTGTTTAAGTGTTGTCCTGCTGGGAGAGCTTTGGTGAAAAAAATGGCCACCTTTTTTGCATTACTTTTTGCACCCTCCTTTTTAGTTGTGATTATGATTATAGATAATGAGCATCATGAATATACATATCTCTGAGAAATCCTGCGTAGTAAATATTTTTTGCAACATTCACTGAAGAAAGAAAGAAAGGATTTGATTCATGCAAGTTTGAAGGGCCTCAGATGTAGCAGTTTGAAGAAAATCCAAATATGTTGGCAAATGGGGAAAATTATGGAGAAATGTAATACTGATGTTAACAAAGACAATTATATCATATGGCAATTCATTTTATATAATCAAAATGGTAATTTGTTTTTAATCTTTACCTTAAGGTTAGTGAAAAAATGGCAGAGTTAGACCTTAATATCACAAAAAAAAAAAGAAATTTTGCTGGAAATTTTAAGGATTTTCCTTTGCCAATATTATGATCTATATATCTGTTTTTGGATTTCTGTTTTCTTGAAGCACTTTTGTAATGCACATGGAAACAATTGACTTTTGCCTGTAGAATAAAAGTAGAAAGTAGGAATTGTCATATTCTTGTCTTATAGATAATAATAATCACAACAGTTTGGGATAGGACATACCTTGTCTGTGGAAAATTTTTTCAAATTTTCATAAAATTTTCTTCTACCATAGTTAAGTCTAGAGTGCATTATATATACTTTAAAAAAGGATGAAGCATGTAATAAGAAATGATCGTGGTTACTCCAGTGTCCACTCCGTCCTCCAATCTGCATAAAGGGAAATATATCACACACATGATGAGACAATAACGTACCATGCAGGCCCATGCCTCCAAAATGTATGGTGACATAAGCAGATATAACAACAGTTACAAAAGGTCAGATTATCAGCTTTACTGATTTGACCATTGTGATAACATAAAGCCGCGTTAAGACTGGTTTACCATTTAAGCCGGTTTAGGTCTGGAATACCCACCAGATAGGCCAATATGGATATAAAGCATTCACAACCAAAGTTGATCCACAGACTAACTAATCTGTGGATCAAATATGGCCGACCCAGTTGAAAGGTTGTTTTGGAATTCCCACAGGAAATCTGTTCAGTGTCTATTTGGGAAATTATGCAGAAAGCCTTCAAGTTGGTCTGCCATATTTGTTCTGCAGATCAGTTAGCCCGCAGGTTAACTGGTTGTGAATGTTTCCCGAGTTTGCTATGTGGTGCCTCAGTTATTTGGCCAGCTGGTGACGCAGTTTTGATTTTCCAACTTAAAATTTGTCTGATTGCATCTCACTTCGTAAGATGTATATTGTCAACATATGTCAGTTTGATACATTGCATACATGTGTTGTGTAAATAAGGGACATTGTAACATATGTTATTTTCTCATAAAACATTTTATTTTCAAAAGAATTGAATATTTTGAGCAAAACTGTAGACAGATTGAAAAAAATACTTTTGAAAGAAATATTTTACTTATATATACTGTATATATGTGTTTTTGATATATTAACCTTTTTAAAAAGGTGGCAATTTATCCATCTTTAATGCAAAAAAGCATACAAACCTTTGAGAATACTTGTGCAGTATGATCTTTGATGAAACAGATGTGATATTTGAATCTTGATAAAATACCTGATCGGTGAAACTTTAGGAAACAAGATTTGCATCTATCTTCGTGAGTGAAGATAAATAGATGCATGGTGGGTAATTTTATATTCTTTTAAAAATATGCCATTTTCCATGATGGAATACATTAATGTGATGTGAAACTTGACCAATTTTATTTATCAATGAGTACTAGCTTGCATCTGGATCCAATTCTGTTTGTTTTTCAGTGATTGGGAATGATAGAGGTTGAAATAACTGGATATTCTTCTGACATTTAATGAGTTTAATTGAAATGTTTGTTTGCACAATGATAAGTTTAATAGCCACAGACTTATCAATAAACAAATTGGAAGATAAAATAGACATGCAATGATAATATGATAAAAAGGTCAATCATTTCTAAAGAGAATTAAGCATGTTTTCTATCTAGGAGGTAAGGGTTAGAACATCTTTCCTTATAGATAAAAAGATGCTACAGACTTTATGAAAAAATTAACTTGTTTATCATCATTACCCAAAGATGATGAAAAACCTATTTTGCCTTAACCTAGATGAAAGGAATTAATTCAATGGAATAATTTTACCACAGTTAGAAGATGAAATGTTACAAGTAACAATTCTCATCAGTGCCATAGCTCTTGATTTACATACTTGACATACTATGAAAGACTTGCTACACATAAGTTACAGAATTTATTAATATTACTGGTAACATGAATCTTATAAAATATGTTGAATTGAAGTGTTGCAAATGACTAGTTTATGATGGTCAGGGTGTGAAGAGATTAATTATGAGTTTCCAGGAGCTGAGAGAATTGCCGCTGAAGTAGACCCTCCTAATAACCAACGAAATAGAGTCTGTTATAAGCATTACATAAAGGTGACACTCGGGGTATCAAAATGAACCAACCTGTGGTTTTCAGGATGTTTACGTTTGCACAACATGTGGGTTTCAGGGTGATGAAATCATTATCACTGTAATGGACACCCCCACTGCCAGTCCAGTCTACAAGTATTATGTAAGCCCTGAGAGTGGTATGGTGGTGTTGTGATGTATAGTCTTTCTACTCAGGCAGGTGTGGGGTCAGTAATTTGGTGTAATTGGCCTTGTGGTCTGCGGGGCGCAACTTGAATATTGTGTAGACTCTGAAAATTTTGAGGCTTGGTGTGGAGGAATAACTGTTAGCGACTGACTTATTTGAATAAGGAAAAGGGGAAATTTTATGACAGATAAGATCTCTGCTTTGCCAAAATAGTATTTTGCATGTTGACTTAAACATTGTTGCTTTGAAATTGTGGTTGTATATGAATTACAAATATTAAAATAGATCACTTTAAATAGAACTAAAAAACTTAGATAATTCTTTTTGATCAAGTTTTTATAATTTAAACAAATGTAATAAGAAATTAGTTCCATATTAAAATTTTTTTTAGTCCATGGCGCTTTGATTTATATAAAGCATTGGAATGGTCTTATCTTGTCCAAATATGGCAGCAAAGAAGTTCTTCTGGAGTGTCATACACTGATGATGAATGTACTCACCATATTTCTTCACTCAAACACTGTCTTGAAGTCCACAAAATCATTAGACTTGCTATTTTAATTCAAGTGGATTTCATTATGAAGGATAAAAATCACCAGCTCTTAGACATATTGGTTTAATAATTAAGAATCAAGTTAAATAATTTTTGATAAAAAAAGTCGATATAAATTTTAAAGGTACTTCCACAAATCCTGAAACGAGTTCTTCTATGGTGCATTATTTTTTCTGTCCTGTTTATACAAAGATCTGTTAAGATTGAAAATAAGGACTGTGAAATCACAATTTCGTTCAACAAGAAAAAGGATTCAGATGTTTGGATGGCAGTGAAATTTTATTTAGTGCTTCTGGGTCTGAATTTTCCCAAAATAGTTTCCCAAAAACAGTAAAGTCAAAGGCGCCCTCCTTAGACCAAAGTTGAATTAGCAGTTTTTAATGGAACTTGAGACATTTTGCATGTTTTACAAACAAAACTACTAAATAGTTTTGGGTTTTTTAGTGCACCTTTGAAAGAGTCCAGGTGGTCAGAAGGAATCAGTTTGTGTTTTTCCCCCCCCTTCCTTTTTGAGATGACCCCTCAGATTCCCGCTGCTGGGGAAGGGGATTGTCAAGAGTGATCCATCAAGTTGGCGCTGTTATGTAATTTGTGAAATGATGAGTAAAGGGAAAGGCTGTTAACTTGGGAATGCATGCTGCCCTCATTGCCACTCCAGGCAGGGGCCAGGGGAATTTATACAGAGCCCGAACAAGGATGGCAAAAATGCTTTCAAGAATTTGGAATGTTAAGTTTGTTTCTTACTGCCTGTCTCAGTTATGAAGCAGGGGCCTGATATTTGGGGGTATAGGACCTTAATATGGATATTAGAAATGGTGAATTTGCCAGAGTGGCCTCCAGTTTGGGTCTGAGCTCTGGCATGGCAGATTGTGTGGTTAGTTATGTGGTATTATTATATATAGGTTTGGGCAGACTTTGGTTCTTCCTAGCAGCTGTACAGAAGCAGTGTATAACTTATAAATTGACTCCAATAAAAATATTCATTTTCCTTGCCCAGAATGAGTCGTTATTGATGTTGCACATGGTGAGTCATTGGACAAAATTAATGACAAGGTGACCATAGAGATAAAATATTCTTGATTATCTTAAGTGGGAATGATCCATCTTTGCTATACCACCTTAATGATTAAATTTTAAACACATATGCTTTTTTGCACTCTTTGTGACCAAACTGAACCAAATCTGTCTTTTCCTGGTCCCTGATGAAAATGTGTACAGGTTTCTTATGTCCAGTAGTGCTGTTTGACCTTTAGCTCTTAGCAATTCACATTTTTGTCCAGTAATCTGTCTTTTCCTGGTCACTGATGAAAATGTGTACAGGTTTCTTATGTCCAGTAGTGCTGTTTGACCTTTAGCTCTTGGCAATTCACATTTTTGTCCAGTAATGTCCAGTTTTGGTTGTGAAGTTGGCAGTTGTGGTCATTTGGTTATTGGAGGATCAGTCAGAATATGGCCGACTGTGGTCAGTTGGGATTTTATGGTCTTGTGGTCAGTTCCCAGGGATAGTGGTCAGCTATGGCCACTGTTCTAGGACAAATGTGATCTGTCTGGGATTTGTTTCAGATTGTGATGTGGCAGAGAGAAAATGGTTCAGGTTTCATAAACTGCTTTAAACACCCATTGAAATTATGCCTAGAGCAGTGCTCTGTTTCTTGTCTGAGTGTTCGGTGCTGGGATTGCGAGGGAATTTGTTCTGGGTGCCCAAGAACATGCTTTCATGATTGTGAAGTGTAGATGTATGTGAACTGCCTGATCTCAAGGCTCTTTGAAGTTATGAATTATCTTTCAAAAAAAAAATGTCAGATGTCTTAGTTCAAGAGATAGTCCCTTAGAATTTATTGATAGACTGAAAACTCATCCAGATGAAAACCTATGTGCATATCAATGAAAAGTCATCAGATTTTCTTGTTCTGTATTCAGTTGAAATATTCTCTTTCCGTAGTTACACCAAAAGTATCCTATCAAGCTAATCCTGAAATGATATTTATTTCCAATTGTTTTTTCGTGAACTCTATGTCAAAGGCCATTATTACTAGTGAGAAGAATCTCCATAATGAATTGCGCTCTCTACATTGACTGAAGATATATTTCCCAGAGCTACTTGATCGCTTGATTAAGGTTCGTGGGGTGCAAATCTCTCAAAGAGCACTTGACACACTCGTCTGTGTTGACATACAGTGGGAATATTTCTCTTTTTTTTTGAGCATGTGTTTCTGAGTTAAAAAAGGACATGTTTGTAGACAGGGAGGGGGTGATATATTATACACAATTTACAGGAGGCTGTAAGTGCCCGAGAAGTTTCTCCTTTGGGATGATGTGAGAAATGTTCTGATCTCCAGATCCTAAATAAGGTCTACATCTTACCACCAGATCAATGAATTTATTGTTAATAAATCCGAAAGTCATCAGGCCAAGAGTGTGTCTTTGTGAATCTTTTTTCTCACAACTTTATATATTATTTTATGATTATAACTGATTGATTGATTAATTGATTGTATAGTGAATGGTGTCTGTGACAGTTTCCTGTGATTGCTCATTAAAATTTGAATAAAATTGATTGGGCTTGTATTCACTGAAATGGGGTAATAATGTTGGTTCTTATGAAATATTTCACACAATAAAAAAGATTAAAAAGTGAGGGCTAGTTCCTTAATAAATGAAAATTTTTAATTTTGGTCAAATGAAGATTTTCGGTTATGACATTAAGGAAATGCCCCTTTACATAAGGGCAAGAGATGTTTAATTTGGATTATGACAATTCTGCCAAACTACAGTCTGGGGTAGCGCTAGCATTTTTTTTCTCTTAGCCAAATCACCACTTTTTTGTCAATTTGTTATCCAAAAGGTTATAATTTGACTAAAACAAGTCAAATCAAGCCCTTTTTGTTTAGTCAATTTATGTCAGTTTTTGCATTTGGCTAAATTGGCGAGTGTTAGCGCTACCCCAGACAGTATCTCTCTACAGTAGGAGTTGATGTTCTGTGTTGTGCTTACGTATTCACCATTTTCCCTAAACAGCTGACCCACTTTACGTAGATTCTCATGAGTTTTCTAGGCTTATTTGACGTCACGCAATGCCGACAGCCTCATTTTAGGCAATCTTGTATGATTCCCTTCATATATATTTGAGTATGCAGATAATAAGTTTGAAAGTGCACTTTACAAAAGTGATCAAAAATGATGTTTTCATATTTTTTTTAGTCTTTTCAACTGAAATCCTGCTTATGGCATCTAAAAATCTGCTGCAGTTTAATTACGTTTGATTTTACAATTTCACGTTTGGTTCTTCATGTAGCATATTTCTGGAGGGTACATTGCAAACATGACAGTTGGGCTGAGTTGGCCATGCAATCAACACATTTGGATCCCTGATACTATTGCTATTAGCATAACATTTTATTTTATGTGGTATAGGTAATGAAATTTTTTATCCTCAGGGGTAATTGCTGCTTGAATACTAATTATAACTTTGAAGCAGTTCATATGATTCCAAATGGTTTAGAAAATATGTCAATTGTAAGTTGAAAGGAATAAAATTGATATGTTATCATTATTTATAAGTGAGACAAAATGGAGTCCATTCAAATTTTTACATTTTAATATAAACATAAGCAAAATATAATTAACAAATAAATTGATGAGAAGTTATCAAAGGTGAGGAGTGTATAGCAAGACTTGCATCTTCATCACCAGTGGTTTTAGGGTGCCCTTGCAATGTCCATAAATGTATGGAAATGTTCCAGATCAACCTTCATTTAAATTCAGTATAACATCTAGTTGTAAACCATTTTCACTATGTAAAGCAAAGATAACTAAAAAGTAATAATACTTAGTAATAACATAAAACTCAATTTATTGGGTAAAGTTATAGCCATCAGTGGCAATGAACATAGTACATTGCTTAAAATTTACCAAGAAGAAAGTGAGCCGATCAGCATCCTTGATAACTAAAGTAATCAATAACTGTGGTTTGTATTGTGTTTATAACACATCTAATGAAGTCAATGGGTTGTATGACATAAGAAGAAACCTTCTAAGTCAGTGACATTACTCAAGCAGTGTAGGTCATCTAGTGAATTGTTTTCACCTAAGGAAGCCCAGTTCACTCAGAGAAAGGTGCCATTGTCACAGTTTCCAAAGCACAGTGTCATGGTGGTCATAAAACTGGAATCATCTTGGTGTCACTGTCATCATAATAATTAATCTTTGCTCAGGACTGGAACATTTCCTCCAAACCTGTATCCTCCCCATGGGCTCTACATTTCAATGGATGTTGATATCAGTATTTGTTACTAATATACTGACATGAATATTTTAAAGTTGTTTTTTTTGCCAAATCAGAAGTATACCAAGATTATTACTTTCCATTATGAAAGGGATGTTTTTGTTATGTCCTATTGGAAATAATATTTGGATGCCTAAATAAAATTGTGTTGCAATTGTACCTAGCCAGTTGTGTGTGTGTGTGGTTGGGGGGGAGGGGGGGGGGGGGGAGAAAAGACATTCTATTCTTAGGAGATAAGCAACCCTTATTGCATGCTATCTATACACAACAACCACCTCTTCCCCTGGTAGTTTCCTTTCATGCTAAGGTAATCACGAAGGACAAGGAACATGCCTCTTAAGATGGAGCGATTACCTGACCAGTCCTCCTGTGTTTGTACGGTAAATGCTCACAATTTTGAAAGCCTTGACAATATCAGTATCTAAGTTTTTTCAGGATTTATTATTTTTAAGTAACACCAAAAAACTTTTAAATAAAATGGATTTTTGCCACGACCCTATTCAAAATTCAAAATGTTGTTCTGGTCTTTTTGTTGACTTGATATGGGTTTTTTGCCCACAGAGATCATCAGTTTTGTTCAAATTTATTGAGTAGTTACTGTAGCCCATCTTGGCATGCTTCTGACAAGAACATTTGCATGCTATGGTCAAATGATACGATATGGTCCCCTGAACAAATAATACCTTTCTTCTTCACAAACATTTTGAATAATTTTTATCAATAATTAAGGGGGTACATGACATGCACCTGACCTCTTGACCTCAGTGGACATACCTGTTGAACCTTACAAAATTTTTAAGTCCAGCATCATTTTTAAGTTCGGGGTCATTTGGGTCATTCTTGTGAATCGTGTATCCTGGACAGGTGTGTGTTCAGAGATATTTTCTCACAGTCTCCCAAATTATCTTTGTTGGTCCATCCTCCATCCTCCATTTTTGACTGTCTTCCGAAAGAAAAAATGGGATACCCTTCAATGTAAACATGAAAATCTGATCGTCTTCTAGCAGACCCAGAAGACGGCCTCAATCCGCCCCTGCTGGGCCAAAAGCTCGGATTGTATTTTACAACTGTAATGTAGATCTTCAAAGATGCATCAATATATATATATATATATAGGCATGGATGTATTTATATTCACATCACATAGGTAGAATTTGTGAAATCATAACATGGCCTCTTTTTCCTGTATTAAAACTCTGTCACACCCTGCATAAAGAGGTCTGTATGAGTATCATATGTGACATCGATTATACCCACAACTTTGAATATGAAATCACCCTTGTTTCCAGCATAACAAAATAAAGATTCAACTTGCTCAAAACATTTTATAAGCTATTTTTATCTTCCTCCTGGTATGCAAACGTACACCTATGCTTGTATACCTACTAGAGGAGCATACCACTTAAGTCTAATGAATATGTGCATTTGTCTGCATCTAGGCAATTTTTCTCATACGTTAATGCTTTATGCAGTATGTGACAGTACCATTACTTAACGATGAACAGTTGCGTTCAAATAGCCTACAGGCTTCAAAGTTTACTGTTAAGTTTATTGTTGCGGAACGGGTGGTTTGATAATATATTGATAGTCTTCATTTTTTTTCCCCAATGATAAGAAATTTTCTTTCATTGTTGAGTGCGTGTTTGCACTCCATGGTGCATTGCATGCTTTTCACCTTCCAAGCCTTTTCAATTTGGAGGGGGAAAGGGGGTCGATTGCCAATATTCCACACGTGAATTGTTGGGTTTAGCTCTTTGTACTAAGCAAGATGATTAATCAGAATATCTGCTCTATGGATTTGTGATTTTGCTGTGGTGTGTGTGCGTGTGTTTTATAAATAGATGAAAAGTCAATGTGACATCAAGTTAAGTGTATTTCAAGTGAATTCCCATAAGCAAGCTGTTGGGATTCATTTCCCATATGTCTTTTTATAACACCACTGCAGAGAGTATCGCAATTAAAACCAACAAAGCAACGCCAGCTTCCCTCTGTAATTTTCATAAGACACATGCCACCATCCTTCGTTACTACAGCTAAGGGCCAGAATGGTGGATTCGTCTGTGAGTTTGAATAACACAAAGCTGCGCTATCAAATGTATATAGCTAAGCCAGGAGGCTGAATTTGTTTAAAAAGAGAAGTTCAAGTGCAGCAATTGATGTTACATCAATGCCAGTTACAAAAAGCTGAGATGAAATTATTATTGATCTGTGCAGAATAGAATACATTGCCGTGACTAAACCCTAAATGGGTAAATGTGTTTTTGTTTCAAGGAAAAAGCATCTTGGTGCAAATTTTATGCGTATTGCCATTATGGTTATTCAGGATTGCTTTCCTCGTGAAGCAAGTGTAATGAATTTATTTGTCATAGCTGACTGCTGTGTGTTCAAATTGCAATTGTATATGTAGAGTCATTTCCTAAGATTAAAAAAAAAAAAAATAGATGGATTTGTTTTTCTTCCAATGGGATTTAAATACAAAGCTATCAGGGCATAAGGAAATCAGCATAGCATATTTGGAAGCCATGCTGTGAAGTATTTACTGACTGAATTTACTTACAATGAATTGTAAATATTTGAATCTTTCATAAGTTGCACTAGAGTAACATGAGAATCCTCAGACAATTGACAGATATCAAGGTTTTTATTTCACTAGAACTAGACTATACCAGTGAAGAGGCCATCCCCTTATGGCAGTTTAAGTAACACACATCGCATAATAAAATAAAACACTTATCAAAGCAGCCCTAGTCAACAACAACTCCTTTATATTGCTAGAATTACTAGACAGTTACTAGAGTAAAACTAGATATAGCAATATAGTGGAGTAGAATAAATGGACAACCAGTGGAAAGTCTACGTACTTTTTGCAGAAGAGACCTTGGACTTACCATGAAGGGGCTAGTTTCACAACATAACTGAAGGAAAAAAAAAGGAGAAAAAGTAGGTGTAAGAGTTTAAACCGGTGTTTGCTCTTATACACACACACACAAACACGCTCTCCCACCCACCCGCACCAAGGTGACTAAAATTTGTTGTATCAGTTAGACTTGTTGGTCTGGATTTAAGTACGCAAGCACTAGCACCTAGTACGTTTCCCCACTTTCTCTTAATCAATTATGAGAGAATGAAAAGAGAATAATTTAGTTTACAGGTCTTCTTGTGGACTTCTTTTCAGGATGCATTCACATTTATATTCTCTAGATCACTTCACTATTGATATAAATGGCACATGCTAATTATTTCGAGAAGGTCAGTTGTTTCTTGAATCTTGGTAATGGGTGTTGCTTGCACCACATGCTGTGGACAGGCCAACTGAACTGCAATCAACACAGTTCATGCAGAGTTATCATGGATTAAGAACAGAAGTATGGTGTTAATAGATAATTGCGAATGCACAATATGTTTCTTTCACAGAAAAGAGGTCATCTATCTATTGCTTTTAATTTAATTTGTTTAGATTTGAAGGCAAGATCAATGTTATTGGAGATAAAGTGCTGTACTTAAACGTGATGCAGAAATGATAAAAAATGTCAGTGCTTGTTATGCTAGATTGTGAAATTATAATGCATTCCTGCATTATAGTTAGCATTACAATGTTGTCAACGTTTTGGGCAATATTAATGCCTTTAAAAAGTATAATGCCTGGTATAGAAATTGAAGGTGAAAGTATTTATATTTTCCCCTCCGTATCATTTTAATGTTCACTGGCATGTGCTTCAAGGGTACAGTCAATAACTACTGGAGCAGTTTATATGTGATGAAAGTAGACAGTAAGCAGAAAATATCTGTACGAATATCATTTTCTGGGAAATAATGTAATGAATGTAATGTGGTATTGCTGTAAGTTATATTATTTGAACCATTATGGTGGCATTTGATTGTGTTTAATGGCAATGCTTTAATACAAATACCCGCTTACCATGCAACTTTAAAGGATTATAATTAATGCATGAGGACTTTGGCCTTGCCCTTTAGGAAAAAAAAATATATATATATAAATGAATCAAATCAAAGGAATATCTTTTAATTCTACAGGAATTCTTCATCTGAACATTATCATGTAAGCGCCTAGATTCTTTATATTAAGATAAGAAACCAAAGACTAGGGAGATTTCTAGAGGTGCAACTCCATAGTAGAAATAATATCGAAATCTCCAGGCTATTAGCTTTGAGAGTGCAAGCACACTAAGGTTGCCTATTAAAAGTCATTATATCTTTCAAGCAGTGACATGTTATTGATGATGTCATCTAGTTGTTGTTATCAATTTTTCCCAGAATCGCCCACTGCACATTTATTTTGTTCCTAGAATTCCTTTGAAAAGCGAATGGGTGTTTACGTTAACTTGATCTGAGCTAGATAAGAGTACATGCATCACTGTAGAGTTGACATTTCAGAAGTGCAAAGCCCACATTGACAACCTTGAATTCCTTAGTGCATTGAGTTCTAGGGCGGATCTTCTAAAGCTTAAAACAAGTATTATAGAACCCATTTCCAAGTACCTTAGTTAAAGAGACATACTTATGTATTTTCCCCTGCCAATCTGGGATTTGCTTTTTCCAACATATTTCCACTCCATACATGTTTCTGTTCAGTAGAAAAGAACATGTTAATTGAATTTCCAGAAAGGAAATGAAGAGACCCAGCAAAGTCTAAGATGGCACTTTTTAAGAAGATTGCTTGACGTCCATGGCAAAGGTTACTGAGTGCATTTCTGTGGCCCGGTTTTCAACCAGAGTTTACATGAACCTCATGCATATCCACCAAACTGACTCTAGTGTTTTATAGCAGGAGATCTATGTCCACTGCTATTGACTGATATCTACTTTATTCAAATGGACAAACAGCTGATTTATCATGAACTGAAGTAGACCAAATTATTGGTGTTAAAGTTAGGACCCATTTTTGGGCTGTAGCTCGATCTTTTATTAAAGTGGCCTCCTCATCATTTACAGGGACGCCCAGTGGAGTCTTAGAATTTGAAGTCCTTTTGTCAATCCACTGTTGGGTCACCTCAGTCAGGTTACTTCTTTAGTAAAGCCCCCTTTACACTGGACGGCGTCCTCTCTGCGTCCAGCAGTCCGGCCCCATTTGAGAGTTAAAAAATTATAATACTTTACGTGCCGGCAACTTGCTGTTCATTGAGCATTCATTCTGATACAAAATCCATGCTCGTGCCTCCTTATTAAGACCACAGCGTTGCCAAATTTCATGGTCGCAGAGAGGACGCAGAAAGGACGCCGTCCAGTGTAAAGGGGGTATAATTAGCTTAGTTGTTAAGATAACCCAGGATAGGTATTAATCATGAAGTACTCTTCTTCATGTTTGCAGTTGCAATGATGAAAATCAAAATGGAAAAAAAGAGCACATAATGTATTGCACTGACTGATTTTGGTAGAAAGATACAACTAAAAACACCCAAAAACATGCCTGTATCAATTACCAAACTCAAAAGATCCATTGAGTATGTGTAGGGGAGCTATATGTGGTGCTCCCACTTGGGTGGGGAAACACATGACAATTTGAATCCCTGTGTGATATATTATCAAGTACTTTTTAACCTGGCCGTGAAGTCAGCTAGCTTGTATATATGCTGCCTCTGTTCATTACCCACCGTTGCACAAGCTGTGTGCTCTATTGATAACCGCTGACCCATGGATTTCTTCTGAATGTATTACCATATTGTTTCCATTACAGACAGGACTTTGTGCAATAGACCTAACCCCTGCTCGCATTTGCTTAAAACCAGAAACAGTTTCGCTGTAATTATTGTCAATGTATAAGGAAATGGATTAGCCAGGTTATTTCGTAGTCTCAAAACCATCTTGGTTGATCGGTCTCAGCTCCAGTGGTTCTTAATCTCAGCTATATCTAACCTACATACTATTGGATGAACAGCCATCTCCCCCCCCCCCCTTTTTTTTTTTTTTTTGAAGCAGGTTTTGTGATACTCAAGAAAATGAAAGCTAGATTTTGATTTACAAAAACCAAAAATAGTGCTCCTTGCATGCAGCTGTTGATAAATTTGTGAGATTGTGGTGGCATTTTTGGGTTGTCTGAACAAATTATACCATCAGTTGTACAATTGGTTTTGTTGATAAATATGTGTAAGATTTGTGTTGACTGATTAACTAGCATTATCTGGTGAAATTATTAGGAAAGGAAAAAGATTTTAAAAAAGATAAAAAACGTTGGTATCAGATGTTTTCAATCATAATTGCCTGTCCATTGCCAAGTCCACAGGACAAGAGGCATGACTTCATGCAACACAGCGATAACACTTGAGGAAAAAAACAACCCAACTAGCGCAAAAGCACCTCAACATTGGCACACCTTGCTCTCTTCTCAGAAACTAATTGAATTCTTCCCATTTCCTGAGATGAAATACGCTGTCAGTTGGAGCCCACAATGGTTAAAATGGTGGCTTCTATTTTTGCCAGTAGAATATATTTTTTCCAAGATAACGCTTTCCCTGGAGGATTATATTGTATTGGCAATCCATTGAGGTTCCATTTTTGCATAGAGATGATAGGGCAATGTTGAAATAGATTCCCTCATTAGATGAGCTGTAACATTTGCAGAGGGATGGCCACTCAGTGCACTTGACCCAGCTTGGGGCTGTCAAAGGGGGTAGTTGGATGGAAAGATAGCATTTATGTTGTTGTATTATTGCATGGGCATTATATCAAACTATTTGGTGGCAGGTTATGGGGCAGTTGTCACAGGTTTCAGTGACTAAGAAAAATAATTTTTGGTAACTTGAGGGTAACTGCACTTGGGTGATAACAAGAAAATAAATGCACTGTTTTAGCGAATGAGATTTAATGAGCTTATGTTCAGAATTTTCAAAAATGGAAAAAAAATAGTGTGTGAGGAGCATTTATAAATGTAGAAAAGTAGAATTAGTTAAAAGTTTATTCTTTGTTGGTGAAATATGCTTCAGGGATGAAAAGGTCAACATGACTTCAGATAATTCTGTATCACAGCCACACTTAATGGTGAGCAAAGGATCATTCTTAATTACCTGTAGGTATGCATGTTAAGTGTTGTGGGTAATAAGTCTGTCTGTCCACTTAAAAGCTGGACTTTGGTCATATGCACTGACCAGACTGGCTTGTTATTAGCTGGGTAATATACAGGTCATTAGTACTCAGTGGCCTTTAGGTGGAGTGGCATTTCAGACTTCTTAACTGACCAGCTGGAAACCGATTTGAAAAAAAAAAAATGCCAACAGATTGGTGAAAAATTTGGTCTTCTTAATCCATAGTAGTATTATACTTAGAAATTAGGTACAGAAGTAAGAATTAGAAAAAAAAGCCCATTATTAAGGCTAAAGTGCATATATATATTTACACACACACACACACATACACACACAAAAAGGCCCTAGATGTAACCACACTCACTATTTTTGAAGATATCTATGAGAGATATCATTCTATCACAATTCTATCACAAAGTAAGACAGACACTGCATTGTTAATCTGTATTTTCAACCCCCCCCCCCCCCCCCCCCCACACACACACACACACACACACACACACTCTCCCCTGGACCTTAAATCTGTACAGTTATTTATGTCGTAATCCCCAGATCTCACTGTACCTGTTAGATCAGTCAGTGGTGTGGTTGATGTAAGAGGCAAAACACAGCGTGATATTTCTGGGCCTTGAAATATGTGGATTCCAATACCTGGATGGAACCCTGTTTGTTTAACTTGTTTTACCTGCACAGGTAATATTTTGAAGAATTGACTGAATGGAAGTAGGTTGCATCTTTTTTTTTTTCATCAAACTTATTTTAGATAATTTCAAAAAACCCTTTCATGCTTTGCTTGTAAATTGAGATGCCTCTTTAAAATTTGAACATGGCATTAGTTATGATAAATTTCAAATGCTAAAAGCAAAATGATACAAATATAATATCCACTGTGTTTCGTTTTTGAAGCAAATTGTAGTGTACATCACAGAAATATACCTTTGTGAGATATAGACATTCAACTGAAGAATAATCATATACAATATTTGAGAGATTAAGGTGTTTAAAAATTTTGAATGCATACCATATCTGTTGATTGCTTTACTTTTGCCTGGCCAAGTGTTTTTTTTTTTTTTTTTTTTTTTTTCACTTGGGTATTTCTGCTGCATTATCTCCTGCATCTGACACTAGATTAGAGTAATTTACATCAAAAAAATGCAATAAGCGTTTTGTTTCTGTTCCAGTTTCTGGACGCCAGCTGAGGAAAGTGGCATCTTTTATTGTAGACAGAGATATGATCAGAGATACTAGTACTGAAATTACTCAGAAACAAAATTTAGCTTGGACAAAGAAAAGAGAAACAAATAATAGTTTTTTTTATACCATGAATTTGTAAAACAATAAAAAGAACACAGGCATGCCTTTACCTGCAGAAGGTTCCTATTAGAGTCACATTGCTAATTAAAGGAGACAATTTGACTTGGAGATTTTGCAGCTTAGCATCTGAATATATTTTACTTTAGGAGTAAAATCCATTTTAAAAAGGAGGGTTACGTACTGAAGCCATCTGTTTCTAAAGAAATGTATCCGACTGATGTAATTAGGCGCATCTCTACAGCTAAAGATTCCTGTTTTATTTAAACACAAAGTGTATTTTTGATATCGTGACAAACAAATGAATGGAGAGCAAACATGGATATTTGTGACTGTGAATGTCATTTGAATTTAATGGAAGGATGGAGAGTGGCTTTGATTAACGATTTCTTTCTGTTCCACTTTTCTTGGTTCTTTCTTTTTTTCATGTTTTAGAAACTTAATGATGTCAAGTGAAAACAGATTCAGACTTTTAGTATAACATGATGGTCCATAAGACCAGGCACATTCCTAAGACTTTTATTAGATTAGGTAAATGGCAAAGGCTAGTTTGGCCAGACTGTTATTGCCATAACCAAGTTGGGAGTTGTCCAGAACTGTGTTAACCTGTACATAAAGCACCTGTGGTCAAGAAAGAAATGCCTACAGCCGTGGTCAAGCGTTTCAGTGAATTTGTTATTTGAGTTAATGAAGGTTGGACAATGTTGCTAGATTATTTAACTCTTTCTGCAGTAGCATGAAGAAGGTTTGTCCTTTCAGTTTAGTGTTGAGAGTTATGATGATAGTAATAATAAAGAGATACAACGGATTATGTATAAATAAATTAGTATTGGGGATGGACATCAGGGATTGGGATGGACATTTGGGGGGGGGGTGAGACTGATCATTCAATGGGGGTAGACATCAGGGGGTGGGGATGAGCATTGGGGGTAGGATGGGTAATCAGAGCATTTATTTGTGAATCTTACAACGGGAATTTTGTTTTGTTTATTCATCAGAGACCACTGCATCAGTTTCGGACAAATCCATCATAGTTGTTCACTCTCAGGGTGTGGATGTAATAATGTATTTGAAAGGAATAGTCTTTCCTATAAACTCCACTTATGCTACACTATTTTTTTTCTGATTTTGTAGAACAAATTTATGCACACGCACACTCAGGCACGTATATACACACAGGCCATCCTAACATAAATGCATATTTGGGATGAAATAAAAGTACACAATTGAAAAAAGGGAGAGAGATTGCTGAAGCTGAAAGTAATATGAAAATCATCAGCTTGAATCCCTTTTATGCTGCCAGTCCCTATTGTTAATGATTCAATTAAAGGTCCTCCGCATGTAATACCACACCAGGAGCACTGTTGGCAGAACCCGATTGAGTCACATGCAAGAGAGAGATAAAAAAAAAGAGAGCAAGGTGTTATGAGAAGGGAAACCTCAGTACATAATGATTAGTCGTACTTCTACTATCCCACATCATCGGAACTCTAATTGATCCTAGGATCAAAATTGAACTGAACTGATGGCTTTTGGAGTTACTTTCAACTGGAATTGATTGGAGATCCTGGCTTCATTTCACTGCTTTTAAGAGGTGGGATACCTAGCTGTGATTGAAAAAAATAGATATGGTGAAATATTGTGCAAAGGGAAATATTAAACAAACATTTTAAGCAAACTCGACCAAAGAAATAGAAGTAGTGTTGAAGTTGGTGAACAGTATTAAATCAGTTATGAAATTAATTAAAATTGTCTAAAGCAGTTGGTCATCAGAATACTGATTGGAATGCTTAATATTTATGACTGTTGGAAAAGATATAATCAGAATTATAGAAAAACGATTCAGCTTGGTTTCAAATTTGGACAACAGATGGTAGTACATATTGTTACACAGTGTTTGCATGTACTCTTAATGAATTCCAATTCGATTCCAATTAAATTAAATAAAACTGAGAAATGGGAATATATTAGACAACAGAAATATTTGGTGTTAGGCAGTACAAGTTTGCATTCACATGGGGACCATTTTAAACCACAAATTTGACTTCTTGCATCATGGAAATCCCAGATTGCTGCGGCACAGTTAGTATTTGTAAAGCTAAAATTTTCATGGCACATATTTGCCTAGATCTAAAATAGGTCTAAAACTGCCCATTTTACATGTCAGCCCACTGCAGTGGGGCAAAAATAACCAGGTCCCAGTTGGATAATCAACATCCTTCCCCCACTCTCCTCTCATTCCAAGTCATGGAAATGTATAATTATGTCACAAAAACATCCCACCTTGCTTTCCGCTCAGACTACGTCTGCCACCATTGCGTGTTGTGACATTCTGGCTGGGAGAGGTTCAAAAGTTCACTGAATGCTGTCATTTTTCAGAGTTAGGGGTTTTTGAATGAAAAGTAATAAGAGTAAACGAGCTTGTTTATTTCGGACACATTCATTGTTGACTGAAGGTGTAATTTTGGTGTTGGTGTTTTTGAAAGAAAACAAGTTAGCTAGCTTGTTTTCAAGACATATGGTCATTGCTGTTAATGACCACATGTCATGAAATTTTGAGCACTGTTATGTGAATAATGTGACTGGACATTGCTTCTTCTTGTCTGTATTTACTGACCATGCATATAACTTGATTAGCACCTGTCAAAAAGATGTGGTGGCCCCTTGGACAACCAAGAATTTGGTAGTACTGTTATTACATGGAATGCTTTAGGACATGATACATTCTTACCTAATCCAAACACGCCTTCCATTGATGCTTGTGTATCAACTTTTCAACTTTTTCAAGTTTCTTGATCAGTAGCAGATAGATAACTTTGATGATTTTTTTTTCTGATCAAAGTATTTATTATCTGCTATTGCTTATATATTACCTCTGTTGCCAAGTTACAAATATTATTAGTCTAAAAATTGTGTTGACTTCATCTTTCCAGGTAGATTTAGAATAACATTGTTAACATACATTAAAACTTGCATTCAGAATTTAGAAAGTTTAACCTTTTTATTGATAATTTATATCAATAAAGGTGTAAAAATGATTTTCCTAATTTTTGTATCACTTCTTTTTTCCACAGATCTCCAAGCAGCCACGTCTCCAGCAGTGGCACATGCCCTGGCAGCCACCCAACAGACACAGAAACGACCCAGAAGTGAGAAAAAAGCCATCCCAGATGAAGCAAAAGATGACAAGTATTTCGAGCGAAGGAAAAGAAACAATTGTGCTGCCAAAAAATCACGGGATGCCAGGAAAGCACGGGAGGATGAAATTGCCATACGGGCTAGTTTTTTGGAAAAAGAAAATGCAATTCTGCGTGCTCAGGTTGCTACTTTGCGAGAAGAAGCAAACTCCTTAAGGCAACTTTTACTCCAGAAGCGGTCACGACCTTGAGGTCAAGACTGCCTTCCAAGGTCAAGGCCATTTGAGGTCAAAAGAAAAAAATAAGACATCTACCTCTGTTGAAGATACTCTTCATTTATACGACAATAAGTGGTGCCATCATGAAGATGGTGACGACAGAAGATAATACATGACTTTTCAGGGAATAATCTAGTTATCTACCTGTAATTATTATAATTATGATACAATGTTGCACCAAACTCCAGTATTGCTCATAACCTATATATTAAGCCATTTGTGATAGGTTTCCAAATAAAGTACAAATATTATGTGAGTAGATGTCAACGTAGCAGTCATTGTCAAGTCTAGAAGAAGGCTTTCTTGTGTTCCAATATTGAATGCCTAGTCTCTGTCACATCAGATATAACGAGATGGTTGAAGAAGGGAATGCACTTTGGATGAGCTGTCACCATGTGGCTAATATGAGGGTATTGTTATGAGCAGGGCTGTAGTAGTTGCTGTAGGAGTAGTGGATAATGGTACCAAACTATTGCCCTGTTGTACTGACTCTCAAACCAGTGGTTATTTTATTACAACATTTTCCAGGGGGGTATATCTTCCTCCCCCTCCACCCCCTCTACCTCAACACATAAAAAAACTTAAGACATACCTCAAAACGCAGATGATATATTATGCCAGTACTGTTAGCGGTTCAAATTTGGACCTCTCTTTCATATTTTCTATACGGTAATCTGCCCCTCATTTCCACTGTGTTTGAGACTTGGTCTAAATGTTTGAGCCTGGGCCTAAATGTTTGAGCCTGGATTTAAATGTAATGGCCTGGTTCTAAATGTTTGAGCCTGGTTCTTAAAACTTGGAGCCTGGGTCGAAATGTTTGAGCCTGGATTTAAGATATTTTAGCCTGGGTCCACACATAGACTCCACAGTACTACAGGGTGATTGTTGGTCCTTTGGATCACGTCTGTGGCATGTTTGCTGGTCACTTGTGTATTCCTCAGTCTTGGTGCAGGTGGATCTTGCATTTCAAGATATAATTTAATAATAATAAAATAGAATTTATAGGTGTAGAATTATAGGAAAAGACTTCGGAATGCCCAAGTCCCCAGCAAATTTTTTTTTGTGTATAAAATTAATTCTCATGTCTTGACAGTATATACTTATATTATTATCATCTATTATATATTGGGATATATCATCTCAGGGATAACTTTGTTTTATATATATATATACATACATATATCCTGATCCTTGCCAGTTACAATATACAAAACCAGCTGGTGGGGTTTGTGGATCTATTGAAATATTAAATGATAGTCTATTCGTAGATATATTATTATTATTATCACTTGCAGCTTCTGTTCTCTTTCATTTCTTTCATATGCTTTCTGTGTGTTTTAAGACCTGGTGTCTGTCTAGCTCAACTTAGTCTGCACTAAATAATGTCCGTAAATCATTTCAAATTTTACATGTTGGCCAGTGTAATCCTGCTTATTATGTCCATTGTATCACAGTTTTCTCACTTCAGATTTTGAATAGTATTTTTTGTTTCTGTTATGTTTTTTTCTTTCTTTTTAGATATATTCTTGGCTTAATTTTTATTTATTTATTTGATTTTTGATTTTTTTTATAAATGGGCTAGGGTGTATCAGATGGGATAGTAAATAGTATGATTATATGTAATAAACCTCTGGGCTGAATAAGTTATGGCAGGGATAATCCGTGAAAAATATCTGACCTCAACAATAAGTACCTCTCCACCTCTTCACTGCTATTGCAGTATTTAAATATCATAAGTCCTATATCATTTAATTCTTAATGCAGCAAATAGTTTCCCAGCAATACCACCCCTCACTTTATACCATTTAAGATCTATTTCCATTTTATTTCTTCATGTTTATAAATTGATATAAATATGTCACTGACCAATCAAAAAGATGTAACATCATAGAAAAATCACAGTTGGTCAGCTATAATCAGGATGGTGTATTATTATTATTATTATTATTATTATTATTATTATTATTGGTTATGAATATATTAGGAGCATCCACCAGCATAAACTTTTCCAAGCCATTCATAACATATTGTCTCCATCTAAACCTTTTCAATGGTACCATGTATATTTCTGTCTTGCTGAAACCACCAACGACCTTTGTGATAGGTTATTTTGCTTAAAAAAATGGGGTCATATCTCAGACACTGGGATAAAATTCTTTGAATTATGTAATGGCAGCCAGAGCCTCCACATCAGCACTCTATTTAAATTACAAAAAGGTATCTTGGCTCGTTAAATGAATTGAAATCGATCTGTTGGAATTCATACTAATCTAGGTCAACATAATGTGACATTAAAGCATCTCTAACAATCAAAGTGACTTGCCTCTTCAAAAAATAACATACTGGTTGACTATTTTGACACGTTCTCTGTTCTTGGGAGGAAAAAATCAATGATAGTGGTGTCTTATTTTTCAAGTAATATTGGCAGGCTGACCAGGACTGATGCATACAAAGATGGATCAAAATAAAGGATTTTACACCATGCAGGGATGGACATGGAGACATGCCTGTCATCATGTGGTCATTATCGCATTTTTTTTTACTAAAATTCATTTTGATTTTTGAAAACCATTACTAAACAAACAGATTCGTCTCCACCTTTGGTAATTAAGGCTAGGACCCAGTTTGAGGCCACCCTCTCAACAAAACGGATTGGGTATTTTTTTAAGCAACTGTATGCACCCTTTATGATGTGCTGGTAGGCCTATGAAGTATGCCAAATGCCTGTGTTATCTAGTAAACAGTGGATATGTATGTTCAAAGCTGAAATGTTTTAAGTTAGGAACAAGTCCTTGCTGTCGTACAGATTAATGGGGCAGTCAACTTCATTATCGATATAAAAAAACTCAGAGCAAAAAATGGATTCAGAAGATTTGTTTATCTGTAACAAGTTGAATAATTAACCAACCCCCTCGCCTTCTCCCCCCTCAAAAAAAAGGGGGGGGGGAGGACATAAGAAGAAAATGTTTTCAAAAAGAAATGAGATATTTTTGAAAACAGTTTCTAATTATGTTTTCTTTTTTCTTTTTTTTTTTGGTGGGGGGGGGGGGGATTTGGATTTGTCTTAATCATGTCAGTACCTCAATCATCCAGATCATAATCTACAGCAGTGGTATATGGACACCAGGTGTCAATGGCCAGTACTCCATGACCAGAATATTTATGATACCAGCATCAGCAAGAGCTGGGGGTGAAGAGAGTGATTTGATAGCTTATTACTTTACATCTGCCACTGGCACACTCACGGCCAGTTTGATGTATCTGTGGTCCTTTTGTTGGAGCATCGCCTGAGCAGCATAACAGTCTTCTTCCATTACATTAACAGGCATAAAGGATACGGGTACTTTTAATAGAAGGTCCTGTGCACTTTACGGATAGCAATATTAACTTAAAGACTGAATATTTTATAGGGTGATGTATCCAAGTTGTGTCAGTGGCTTACATTTATTACATGTAGGTAGTTCTCTGTGGAGGTGTTTGAATATATCCATTTTAGATATGCATGCATGCACACGCACACAAATGGGGTTACCAAAGTAAAGATCTTGAACGAGATACTTCATTCTATAATAGTTATCGAGTCGCACTATGAATTTTCCCTTCTCTTTGAATTTTCCATACTCCCAAGGTTGTATGTACTTTTCCACATGAAAAAATGGGAGTAAGGTTAGATAATGACATTAAGTTCCTTTGGTAAATAGTAAGTGAATACCAAGAAGTTAGAAGGGGGGGGGAGGGGAAATGTGAAGTGTACTTTTAGTGTGCTTCCATCCATACCTGCAGGTATTGTTTGCACATGCGGCATATGATTTTCTAATTTTTCCTTTGGGATATGATTAAACTGTGATAACACTTTTGACTTAAGAGATATAGCAAGGAGATAAAAAACATCAGGTCATTGCTGGGTCATCCTTCTTCCAGTGAGGTCCAACACCCGAGGAGTTCACTAACAGTGGTTGAATGGTTGAAGTCTGTGGAAGCTCTGCTTGGTCACTGCTTGTTTATGAGGGAAGTTAAAAATTAAATCATCCCTTGAGAGGTATAGGTCTGTTGTTTAAAAGTTACACAAAAGCAGTTTTAAGTCATCTCCCCTGCCCCTTTATTCACACACAATTAGAGTAGATGAATAAATAAATTCATTGATAAATCAATTTATTGATTGTTTGGTATAAGTTTATGCTGGTGGTCCTCCTTTTATTATGTTTCAATGCATTTCATTTTATGTCATAGAAGTCGATCTGTACAGGGTATGCTATCTTATCACAGGTTTTAACTTGTTCCTTTTGATCTGGTCTATATCTCAAATGTACTTAAAGAGACGAAACAATTTTTGACACAACTCCAACATTATTTTAGAAATGTCATATTCTGGTTTTGCCCTCGTAGTGATAACAGAATTAATTGCTATGAGAAGTCCGCTTAATTATAAAAAAATATTAATAACAAATGGAAATTTTCTCCCTTATCCAATGCACTTTAGATTCTTCAAAATAACATAGCTGCTTTGGTGTTCATGGGTTTTATCACATCATGTTAAGAAAAGATGTCTATGGGCTCTTTTCCATTGAAACTAACGGTCTATGTAGATCGCTCCAACTCTACAGGGTCTCTCGCTGAAGTTAATCAGGGCCCTGAACTCGAAAGCATCGCCTAGTGCGAATAGTGATATCACATATAGGCTACAGTGTATTATATGGGGCAAGTATGGGCGAGTTATGGAATTGAAACACTTGCGTTCGGTCGCAATGCACGATGCTTTCAAGTTAAGGGGCCGAGATTCGCATATAAACACGATATGGCAAGTTCTCTAGAATAATTTTGATTTTATTTGATATAGGCCAGTACTGTATAAACTTACTGAAATTCAGAAAAGAAAATTTGATGGAAAATATTTGATCACTAATCCTTTTCTTTACTTTCTTTGGTTATAATGTTCTTGTTTTTATCAGAAATACTGAGGTGGTTTTAAAAACTGCCACAGTGCATCTGTGTTCAGGAATGCATATGGATATATTTACCATTCATGAGCTAAATTCAGATAACACGGCTTGTTCTTTTGACTTTTTTAAGTTACTTAATGGGGGTGTTATGTTAGTCATTTGATACAAATATAATAATTGGACGCAAAAGGGGTTAAGCTTTCTTTTTTCTATTATTTTTTCTTGGTGGTCATAAACTGAGGTTTTTATGTAAAATATAAAAAAAAAGGACAAAAAGATCAGACAAATATAAAAGTGCGTGTGACACACTGATATTGCTGCCAGGGAATTCATTTCTTTTATTTTTGCATTTGTTTCTTTGTAGTTTCCATTTTTAGCTACTACTAACTGTTCCTGTTAACTTCGATGTTATTTTCTCAGGGGTATGGGAATCAGGGTTCTTGGGTTCATCCACCAAAGGTCTCAGGTACAGTACAACAGAAGAGCCCTAATTGAAATAAGAATAGTTTATAACACTACATTCAACATTGAATGTAACACTAGAAATAATGGTGTTAAATAATAAAGTATAGTATGCCCTTGTAGATGGAAATGGAGTCATATGTTTATATTTTGCTAGAGATAAAATGGGGTAAAAATATTCTGATCATTAACTTCAATTGTTTGATACAAGTGTTTTACAGCAGCGTGAGCAATAGAATGTTAAGGCACTCTTATGATTTTTGTTCAGGAAAAATGATATAGGGCTATACTTCCATATCTACCTCGTTGCTAAGGATATACCTCATGACTAAATATGGTAACTGTCCCAATTGTACCTTGAATTTCTTGTGTGCATATATATATATATATATATATATATATATATATATATATATATATATATATATATATATATATATATGTGATACCTACATCCATCTTCATTACAGAGGTTACTCTTAAGCATATCTTGTTGCTATGGTGACATGCCCATTAAAGGGCATCTTGTCTCTATGGTTACATGCCCATTTAAGGGCACCTTGAGATCTTCCAGGGCATGGTGTGGTGTAAACCCAGTGGTTAAAAAAATGTGGTGGTCATCTTTTCTGGACAATGCAATTCAGAGACACATTGTCAGAATACTATTAAATTAAAACCATTAGCTGTTCTTACTAGATGGAGCATAGTAGAATTTTATTATCTTGATATTTTTTTCTGTTTTTAAGGGCTGCTTAACGGGTCTGTACCTTTAAATGTGTGAAAGCAACACCTTAGTGCAATTGTTGAAATAAATCGGAGGTTTCTTGCTAAGTGTTAGTTAGTACCGAAACTGACATTGTCGTTTTTTGTTTTATTGCTGATATTTTTATCATTTGTATTATAAATCGATATAATAATAAGAAGAAGAATGGTAAATAATTTTTTGCTCACTAAACTTAACTCTTTTTTTTTTGAAAATCTTAGAAATGTTACAAAGGCACCTCAATGGGTGAAAACTAAATATTTCCCATCAAAGTTTCAAAATATTTTTCTTTGGCAATTTTGGAATTTTCAAAGATATCAAGGTCCAAATGCACCTATGGTTTAGCACAATATTAATGTATGCAAAATGCAACCCATAGTAGAGGATAACTTTCATTTTAATGAAACAGTTTTCCATCAACAATACACCAATAATTTGTCACACACTGTTTCAAAACTCTCTCTCTCCCTCTTTCTCTCTCTCTCTCTCTCTGGGGACATTTTGGACATTTTCTTTATATGAAAAAACAAAAAATAAGGGTGCCAGTGTATGGTGAATGCAATCACCACCCCTCCACTCCCAGGGTGCCAGTGTATGGTGAATGCAATCACCAACCCTCCACTCCCAGGGTGCCAGTGTATGGTGAATGCAATCATCACCCCTCCACTCCCAGGGTGCCAGTGTATGGTGAATGCAATCACCACCCCTCCACTCCCAGGGTGTCAAAGTATGGTTAATACAATCACCACCCCTCCACTCCCAGGGTGCCAGTGTATGGTGAATGCAATCAACTCCCCTCCACTCCCAGGGTGTCAAAGTATGGTTAATACAATCACCACCCCTCCACTCCCAGGGTGCCAGTGTATGGTGAATGCAATCACCACCCCTCCACTCCCAGGGTGCCAGTGTGTGGTTGATGTAATCACCAATGTTAAGTAGTATATCTTTCTTGAAGAGTATCAAAAAAATATTTTAAGTCTCCCCACCTTCCATGGTTAAAGCAGATACCGCATTACACAATAAGAATCAATTATTTTACCTATTAGGCTAAAAATATAAAGGAGTTATTCATCTCAGGTAAAGTGCATTTACCCAAACAAGGTTGAGAATTAGAACAATGGGTTAACCCCATTGTATTAACACAGAATAGGAAGTGACTCCAAAGTACCAAAAGCCAAAATAACCAAAAAACAGAGCAAAAAATCCTCTCCTTTTTTTTTCCTCAAAAATTCGTAGCTGTTATAAAAACAATTATGGCACTACTTAATTTCACAAATGGAACTGCAGCTGTAAGGCAACAGAGTGGAGGATTAAGGTCTGAGGGCAAAGTAAGATGATGAGACCCAAGCACTTTCACCAACTGAGAAAAATTTTGGCTTCTTGAAGTCTTAGATCAGTAGCTCTGTTTGTGGTGACAAAAGGGTCATTCCTATATTTCTTATAGATAAATTATTTTTACTTAGTTCAATTGCAGTGCCATACAGGTGGCATTGTTTCTTTATTTTGGGGAGAAAAGTACCAACACAACTATCAAAATGATCTAAATGGCAATTTAAAGCTGGTTAAAAGCACTACATAAAATGATATCAAAATTATCTTGAATACCTCTTTTTGATTTATATGCTTTCACATGAAATTACTCCTAATAACAACAGACAGTTTGCTTAAAAAAAAAGAAACTGTCAATTTACAAACAAACAATCTTGTGGACAATTTCTGATTCCAATCTATAGCAATTCCCTGATTCCCTCTTTAAAAAAGTGTGATTTTCATAGTGATTGGCTGGTTAGATAGGAAGATATATTTAAAACTGAAGAAATATCTTGCCAATCTTGAAAGTTATAAAAATTGCATATTTTTTTGACAGCCAGGTTAACAAACAAACTGTAGTAAATAACTAAGCTGACGTTTTTACCTGTTCTTGGTTACACACACACACACACACACACACACATGAAAAAGAAAAAAAAAAAAAACCTGGATCTACCCTCCCCCAGCCCCTTCAGAGGCAAAATAATTTTTTTTCAAAAAGTGTGTATCCTTAATTTTGAAGATTTATCCTTAAATCCTACAGTTAAAACAAGGTAAGTCCAGAAAAAAAAAAAAAAAAAAAAAGCATGTTCAAGAAAGATCATTATTCCAATTTCTTCTACTAGTATAAGCTTACAAAAATTGTCTATGGATAAAATATTAACAAGTGTAACTGTCAGCAAAGAAAAATTGAAGTTTTATCTTGATAAAATGGTCTTAAGAAAATTTAAAAACAATACTTAATCTGGGGGCAACCCTACATTCCAAGGGCCTGCTGTTCTGAGGGTCCGCTATTCTGAAACTTAGAGCCTTGATCCGAAGTTGACAGCTTTTCCAAAGGTCCTATATTCTGGAGGTCTGCCATTCCGAATAAGTTTCTTGATGTGATATTTGCATTATTTGCGTTATAGGGCTGAGCCTTGACCCCCACGTAAAAGAAACGTAAAAGAAACGTAGACTTTTACAACATAAGTGCCTGCTGGCACTTTGTTTACTATACTTTTCTTGCTGTCTTTGTGCTCTGTCTGTACCTGTACACATATTTCAGAATAGGGGTCCTTTGGAATAGCAGGCCCTCAGAATAGAAGACCCTCAGAATAGCAGACCTACAGATTTGGAATATTGAAGCTCACCCCTATATCCTTTATACAAATCATGTACAATATTAAAATAATTAAACAATACTGTAATATTCATATAGGCATGTGCAGTACTTCATAATGTATTTCCTGCAAGAGAATTTTTTTCCAATTAATAAATCAGAGCACCACTGGAAGATGCTAGTTCAGGCTTCTTTTAATTTCCAACTGTCAGCTCCTATTCCTTATCTATCTGTCATACCACCTTTCTTGCTGTATGGAGGCAAATGGGAAGACAGAAATTAGACTCTTGATCTTCACTCTATATTCAACAAAACAGAGACACTGACCACCTTAATATAAGGATTGTGGTATTATTCGGGATATTCTGAGGGTCCGTTGTTCTGAGGGTTAGTTGTTCCCAGGGTTTTTTTTGCGTCAAGGGACCCTTGTTCCGAGGGGCTGCTATTTTAAAGTCATGTGTATAGGAGTCTATGAGCTGAAGTATATGCATGCAGAGAACAAAATGATGCAGGAGAGCAGCAAATGCGGTGAAGATGTATAAATAAAAAACAACAAATCAACAAATATAGATAAACGCTAGTGGAGTTAATTTACAATTCTGCATGAATTACATCTGTTGAATTTTTTTTTTGCTTGTATTAGAATCACTATATACAGGTGAAAAAAATAATTTGACATCACAAGCAATGAAATCTGCTACAGTTTGAGACCTTGTGCAACCTCCATTAATTTCAACAGCAATATCATGGCTGTCAATAACCTCTTTCAGAATAGTGGACCCTTGGACTAAAAAGCAGTTGGAATAATGGACCCTCTACCCTTCAGAATATCGGGCCCTCAGATCTGCTGCCAATTTTTGAACTTGGTTCCTATAGTCTTCAGAAAATCTGACACTTGGAACAATAAAGCCATGGAATATAACAATATCCCTGCTGCAAACTACCCAAACTCCCCCCCTCCCTCTCTCCCCTACCTATCTCTTCCATCAGTTATTTTAAGAGAATCTGAAAAAAAATTAAAATCTGAAAGAGAAAGCCACCAATGTCTATCCAATGTGCAAATTCACCAAATCATTCACCAAACCTCTTCATTCTGTCAAATGCTCAAAAATTGGAAAAAAATCTTTCTATTTCTCCTTTCAAATATGCATTTATTCATTCCACAACTGTGTAGAAAATCCAGATGGAAGGTCTTTACACTTGATGACCCCTATTTACAATCTAACAGAATGCATAAAACAGAACTAGCCTTCAAGCATATCAAATAGCCCCTTGCCACATTTTTCATAGGAAAAACTCATCTCCTATTGATCATCAGGCATTCAAAGGTACTTTGTTATGTCACAGAGATGGCCCATCTGTGGAAGCTCTTCATTTGCAATTCTACCAGATTTTTTTTCTGAATATAGTCACCATGCCAAGCCGTAGTTAATCAAAATCTGCAAAAACAATTAAATTGGTTCAAAATCTTGAAAATTAAATTCTAGTGGACCATGCCCCTATAAAAAGTACAGGGGGGAGGGGGGAGAGAGCCCTCTCACAATAAAATTGTGGGTTGACTTGAGAACAAAAAAAAAAAAAAAAACATTTTCTGAATTAATTTGCCTTCTAAACAGTAAATAAAGAATATTTTAAACGTTAACCAGGAGAACATTTAGCATGTATTACTAAGATATTAAAATTGGGTGCAAGGGAGAGGGGAGGGGGGGGGGGGAGGGGAATCTTGGGATTCATTTGTTAGTTCTTGAGACAAAGAGACTCCCATATTTATCCAGGCAATCTCCCTGGACTTCTGAATTACAATATTGCCTTTCATCATTGACAAAGATGTTTTTTCTTTCTCTTTCTACTGTGATGGGGACAAAAAAGGAAATAAAAAGTGAGATGGTCTCTCTCATGTCATAAAAAGTAGCCCGACCATATTGCGTAACCCAAACATCAAAGCATCATGCATTTCGGGCACATAGCTGCTGTCATAATTAGTTCGCAGAAAGATCTGTTTTCTGGACCAACTTCAACAAAAAGTGCACGCAAATGATTGGCTTACCCTCTTCTAACAGATGCTTGCTTATGACAAAACAAAATTTAAAAAAACTGAATAAATGAAAAAAATATTAAAAAATAAATAAATGAGTGAATAACTTAAAAAAGAAAAAAAAAATTCTGATTCACTTCAGTCATCCATATTGTGAAGTGGAGAGATATTGAACATCAACCATTTTGTAAGTAGGATTTTGAGTTTTTGTCTATTTTGTTTTATGAGTTTTGTCTATATTAAATACCTTTTGGGAACATTTAACTGTCCACAGACTTCTACTTTTGATGTGTTTGAAAGATTAGTAGAAAGAGAGAAATTGGTAAATGGTGTAAAAAAAAACAAAAAAATCTGTAAAAAGTTTATATGTTATTAGAATAATGTGTTAAGCTTAAGATACCAAAGAAAATACTTTTAATAAAATTCTGTCAGATTCGTGAAAAAAGAAAGAAAAAAATTTGAATCAGCCATTTGGCATTTTCCCAGCTGTCTAAAGCAACCCAAGCATGATTAATATACAGGTGAAAATGATAATGCTATGGGATAATCACTTTTGAATATTTGATTAATCTGCTTTAAATGATGCATGTGAGTTGTTATCAATTATTTGAATTATTTCCATACTCTATCAACTACTTTTATATGCCATCAGCAACAGCAAGTCTTTTTGTGGTATTAATGCTGTATTAATACATTGTGTACCTTCATAGAGCAAAAAAAAAAATAATAATAATAATAATAATAAAATAAAATAAAATTCTCTTTATCATCAATGTATACCCAATAAAGACTATTGTTAAGAAAATCAAGACACACAAGCTTCTTTCCTAGGTCTAAATTTATTAATTATACCATCATGAGTGGAAATTGCTTGGAATTCACAGAATTCACTTTAAGTGAGTTCATGGATTGTAATTATGTGAATAGGTTAATTCAGACAATGTAAGCCTTGTTGCTTGAGAAAAAATTGTTTAAATTACTAAGAAAATTTAGATTTCCTATATAAGGGTCAAATACGCATTGTAAAGCCTAGATTACATTTGAAATGCAATACCCGTACGGTGCATGTAATACCCTTTTTGAACGGTGGCCAGCGAAATTGCACGAATTGTACTGATTTACAGCCACGTACTGTAGACATACTCGGCGTAACCCTTACCTCCTTACAATTTTGTACGGACAATTTCAACGCATGGCACCCGTGTAAATGTAATCTAGGCTTTAGCCTTGAAGTTGATATGGTCAACATAAAGAAACCAACAAGGAGGCCTGTGTGAGAGGGTTATATCCAGAGAGTGGTCAAGTGGTCAGTATATGAAGTGACCCCTGGTCATCTTAAATGTACTTCCCACTGAGAGCACTGGCTGGCGTCACTAAGGCGCTGACTGACCAGTCTAATTGGAATAACAGCATCAGATAATAGCGTAATTGTAGACGGGGAAACACGCTGTAGATTATGAGTTTGACAAGGAAAAAAGCAAAAGGGAAAAATGATGAAATGGAGAAAATGAAAAAAGAATGGGCGGATAATAATAATAGGAGGACAGGGTTTTGGAGAGAATACAGCACATAAAAAAAAAAAAAAAAAAACAGAAATTGGATGAATTATGTAATTGTCAGACCAGTAAGGAAACGGTTTTGACAAGGAAAGATTGAAAAGAGAATGGGGAGAAGAAAAAGAAAAAAAAAAGCAATGCAAGGAAACATAAGTCCAAAAGAAAAGGAAAAAATTGGAAGTAACAAAAGCAGAGGAGATGTAAAATATAATTATAATTTAGAGTCAGAGGCCAATTAGTCTAATTAAAGTGAATTAATCTGATAGTGAAAAATATATTGACAGCATTTGCAGAAGAGAAAGAATAATAAAAAACAAAAAATGAGAAGAGAGTTTGAAGAAAAAATTAAGATAATTTAATTTAATTTTTTGTTCCTTTATATATGTGTATATATATATATATATATATATATATATATATATATATATATATTTTTTTTTTTTTTTTTTTTTTTTTTTTTTTTTTTTTTGCTACAGGTAAAAATGACCTAAAATTAAAGAAAAAAATGAAGGCAGCTGGGATAAATAAGAATGATGAAGGCGCTGTCACAATATGTCATTTCAGTTACATAATTTCTGACAGTTGATAGTCTGGGGTCTTTACATGGTATCAAAGAGAAAGAAACTGATATTGACATAACTGAATCAAGAAAAATGTAAATAAGTATTGACAAAAATTAAACATCACAGACATATATTGTCTTCTTTCTTGCATAATTGTGAGCATAGTTCAGGCTTATCACTGTGCCTATAACAGAAATTAATAATGTAATTATCATTAAAATTGAGATAACAATAAAAAGGACATAAGATGTATCATTCATTTTTGTTCATATTAGAGTCACAGAGAACTTGCCAAAAAGAGAGCTCAGGATGGCACATGAAAATATTTATGAAAATGGTGAAAGTGGTTAAATTGTGTAACTATATATAGATGCAAATTCAATGAATAGATATTTTAGATGAGTTTTTTTAATGAAATTGGAAACCATCACCAGCACAAATGGACGCATCCAAAAGCCAATAATATGAAAATAATAAAGAAAATATGAAGTGTAAAAAAGTTTTGTCCATAAGTAAATGTAATGGGACTGCCAATTACATGTCTTTGGTCTGTTGAAGATTAGGGTGTGCTTCTGTATTCAAAGGTCAGAAGGAATGAAAGGAAAGTTGACAGCATAATGATTTCCCTGCCCCTTGTTTTTATTCAAAACCACCTTTAAACTGGACAGCATCCTTTCTGCATCCTTTGGGTGAACAAGAAACTGGCATCGCTGTGGTCATAGAAAGGAGGCACAAGAATTGCTTTGGTTGCAGAATGAATGCTCGATGATCGGTCAGTTGTTGCCACTTAAAGTATAATTTTTTTACTCTCAAATGGGGGCGTACTACAGGATGCAGAAAGGATGACATCCTTTCTGCATCCTTTCTACAGGATGCAGAAAGGATGTCATCCAATGTAAAGGGGGCTTTAACACCATCTTCTGTTCACACTTGGTCAACTTCAGACTGGAAAGCAGTTCAACACATGTATTACAGTAACCACCAAGTAATTTGAGAACAGGAGGTCTGTTTCACAAAACTGGTCTGAACTTATTAGGGACCAAATATTTGGGCTACTTCAGTTCTTTATCAAACCATTGTATATTCCATTTCATATAACCATTTCATACTTTTTGTTAAATAGTCCATTAGCATATTCATTTAAGCTGAAGACTTATCCCACTTGAAGGTGAACAAAAAGTTTCAGTATCAAAGACCACTATCTGACTTGAGTTCTTTTCTGAAAGGGGAACCCTCGGAGCCCATTATCAATCAATGGATGACATGCCAAATCCTGTGTAACAATAGTTTCTTTCAATTTAACAATGTCCCCCTTGACCTTAAGCTGAAATAAACTTCACAATTTGAGTGGACATCTATATAGATAAGAGGTCACATTTTCTATGTATAACAACTCTCAAGTCGCCACTGTCAGGTCCAGCAGATGGTAATCCTGAGTTTACCTGATGTATATATTTATACCAGTATTTTAATGCAGTGTCACTGTGTCGCTTAAGTGGGTTTAAGGTTTAGGGTTCTAATAGGTGGAGGGGGATGGAATTGGAGGGGGGGGGGGGGGAGTTGGTGAAAGGGAAAGCCACATAAGGAATGTTGTTAGTTGTACTTCATTACAAAACAAGGTAATTAGTCTTTAAAGTTCTTTTTAATACGATTGGCATTATTCTTATTCTGCACCCAATATTTTGCTAAGTCACCTAAGTAGCCATTATAATAGCACACTAGTTTACCACAATGCAAACAAATAAATAAATAATAAATAAACAAATAAATTTAGAGATATTCCTAATATCATGCCCTCTGGCAAACAAACCAATGTCCATGAAAACTGGAGGCAGACATAAAATATTATTATAAATATTATTCAACGAACCTTTTATGGCATCACATGAGACAATATATAATTGAGTGACAGATGAGAGTTTTAGATGGTCACCCTGATATCAAACCTTCCTATTTGCACAGGGTCTCATTACAATATATGTGGCATAAGGCCAAGTGCATAAATTTGATAATGATTATATGTAAGTGAGTGACAAGGCATTAGCAGGGGTTGATGGATGATTGCTATCTAAAATATAATCATATTAAGCACTTTCTACATAAATTAAAACGCCTCATATTTTTTTAATTTTTTATTTTAGATAAATTATCAGTAATCAATTTTATGTGAATAAAGGTCTCTGATAAGTTGTACACATTCCTTCAATCACTGCTATTGGATTTTTTTGGTGAAAAAAATTTAATATTGATTTCATTTCATTATTATAATATTTAATCTAATTCATATAATTCATATATTATAATATTTAATTTGATTTGTTGTTGATCTTGGTATACATACTCATGTAGTAAGGGGTAGTTCACTGGCAGATAAACAAGTTAATGGGGGGGGGGGGGAGGGTAAGATAAACAAGTCAATGGGGGTGGGGGGGGGTGAAAGGGTATCAGTTACAACTAAGGTCATGTATCTGATGTATCAGATGTTCTTCTGATAACCAAAGTATGTATAAAATATGCATTGAATTGACAGGGGAGGGGGGGGGCAGAAATGTGAAAGTACTATACTGTACCCAATGGAAATTTATATTACAGTAGTTAAAAGTCTATCTTGGACTCACAAACTCACAAAATCAGTTTACAAAGTTTCTGTGTCCAGATGAAAATACATGTATGCAATTTATAGATTATTTCTTATTAGATTCTGACAAATAATATCAGCAAGAAAGATTATTCAGTGTCTTCTCAGACACCTTTGTTGTTGTTTTTCCCAACATAATCACCAATCTATTGTGTAGCTATAAAAAAAGGACAACAAAACAAAACTGTCTTGGGTTTTATTTTATATTCAGCAAAAAACATAAAATTATATATTTAACCTCAATTATTTGGTATCCATCAGGGGGTTATAACTTTTCTAAAGGGTTTTCACATAAAAACAGAAAGACAAAGCATTGATCTCCACATTTAACCTGCCTTGACAGTAGCAGGAATAGGTAATATAATTACTGCTGTGAAACAAAAGCAAACTCAATGCAATCAAAATGCACTCAAAAGGACGAAAATGCTTACTGAGCTGACATCAGCTGAACATGACAATTAAATCTGTGGGCCACGATGCTTTTTATTTGAAGAATGGTGATCACTGAATACACTGCTAATGATGACAGGTGCTAACAAGCCACCTGTGTACTGTTTAATTAAAGAGAGGTTCGCATTTTCATGTAGATTTTATTTTTATTTGTGACAGACAGAGTGGTCTTCACTCATAATGAATAAAAAATTACTTGCTAATTTTATTCTCAAGGACCCAATGCTTAATTTTTTTTTGTTTAGATCGCTCCAACTTATTTTCAATCTGCCAGCTTGTAATTATCATACAAATACAAGTCACACTGTCATATAATTTTTGGTCAGCCCAACTTTTTATGACCTCTATAATGACCATGGCTATTATTCCACACCCAAGTGGTCATCTGTTCAGGCAGTGACATTTTGATGTTATTGCTGTACCAGGACGAGATGACCAGGACGAAATGACCCGGGTGCACTCATTTGCTTGTGAAACTGCACTAAAACACTGACCACGCCGATTCAGTCGAGTTCCCAGTCTGGCTGGAATGGCCCACCTTATATATAATACAGTTATACCTAACTCTGCAAAAGACTTGAAAACTGTTCAAAACCTTAATGCAGTAGCACAGAGAGATTAGAATGCCTCTCTCTTGTTCACTAATCACAATGGTGTACATGTAGGGTAGGGTGCCCGGTGTTTAGACACTGAGGCAGAATTTCAGTGCTTGTCAATTACAATTTTGCAGTAAGGTCCCTGAAATTTATAATCCCCATCACTACTAAACTTAAGTGTTCTGGACTTAAAGAGAGATAATTAATTAATATCATGGTCTAATCAGAAAATCATCTATGAAAAAAGAAATTGGAAAAGCGCACATTATATGTTCTACATTTACCTAGTCAACTTACATTTTTTTCTACATTATTGCTTTAAATATGTAAACAGATCCGTGGGTGGAAAAAATGCTAGGGGGCAGCTGTCGAACCTACAATACATGCAAACCAGTCATTTGTACCGCCAGTGGTACTTGCGTTCAACCTGCTTGAAGGTAAAAGATAGATATATATATATATATGGACTGGGAGAAAGGTTAAGGTAAATACTTATTTAAAAATCCCCTTAATTTTTTTTTCAAAAATTTCTGGTTGGCGACTGACCTGGTGCCCCCCTTTCCTGTACACCCCTTTTACCCTAGTGCCCCTAATACATAAATTGCCATGTTTAAATGTCAAAGGCACAATACCTGTCCATTCTGTCTTTTGAGTTCCAAATATGTGGTAAACTTGAAATTATGGATGACTTATTTTTTACCTACATAAATCAAAATGAATGAAATTATATGTAACATTCGGCACTGACAAAGAGTGTGTAGCTAAGCCATAATAGGTGAAATGCAGTGTTTTGTCATAGTGGTAAAGGTACATACAGTACTAGTACGTGGTTCAACTGGTACAATAAAAGTTTTTTTTCTTAAATTCTTCTTTTTAACTTTCTCTTTTATCTACATTGTAAAATATTTTCTAATGGTTAATAACATGCCTTTTGTCATCAAGAATATTTTTTTTTTTGATTCACCATGCACCCTAAAAATCTTTTAACATTATTGTTTTTGTCAAAAATAGAAACAACATAACTTGTGTCAAATTGCCAAAATTGTTCAATTAGCTTGCTAACAGCATTGATGAGATATCAATTTCACAAACAGATCTAACAATAAACATTTGATTTTCTTTCTAATTCTCTAATCACTGAACATATGTTTTGACCCCTTTTTCACCCGTTGTGCTTCCTCTTTCCTCTGATTTCCTCATTTCCATTCATTACGATTAATTCAACCCTTTTCAAACAACCAATTATGTAGCTCCCTATTACATATTAGTCTTATTGTGGGCTTAAACTGGTTAAATTCCCCCTTATCATCTTCAGTATTATTTCTAATCTGGTTTATTCCGTCAACATTTTCTAGCATTATAGCTTCAAATAAAACAAAATTAGGTGTGTTTGAAAAAAATAACACTGACATTATTGCTTTGATTTACTTTTGTTTAAGCCAATTGGTTTCATAATTGTCCAGCAAAGTAAGTCATATAAAGGACAAAATGGCTAAGCAAAGTTAAATTTGTTTAAAGTTCATATGTATACAAACCTGGAAATTAAGTGAGATTGGAGAAAGAGAAGGGGGGGGGGGGGGCAAATAGCAACATTTTTATTTTAACACAAAGGCTGTAAAAACACAAACTGTAAAAACAAACAACAACCAAATTGCAATCGACACCTCAAGGTTCAAGACAGGCATGAAAATGAATAATAACAAATATGCATATGCTGATCAATGTGCTGATTCCTAAAATACAATATAAAAAAAAATATACCATGCATTTGGTAGAGCATTCAAGTGACATAGGTCATGGTGCTTGTCTCCACATTATCCAAATGGATAATAAATGACAACAGTGACCATTTCTATTATGTGAATCCCTCAGATATACAGTGTGGTGATTAATCAAAATACAGTTATGGACAAAAAGGCACATCTATTAAAAAGCATGTGAACAAGCTGCTACAATGATGTTACAGGGAACAAAAAACACGTGTTAGAATGATTATGAATACTTTTGGTTTGATATGTAGGGCAAATACATACAAAACCAAAAGCAAACCAAAAAATTTTACTCAAATTCTTATTGCTTAACAAGTTTATGAATTTCCATTTATATGAGAAATTTGAAAGTTTATTATTTTAAAAAGAACAATAACCCTTTGTGTTTTTAACCATACAGAACAGCATTTTCTTTAAATCTGAAATGAAATTTTACATAAGAGTTACAAAATATATTCAGATCAATCCAAACAATTACATTTTCAGTCCCTGCATGGCATCACATTTCAACTGAAGTGAAACCACAAAGTTTACGTCATTGTCAAGAAGGCAATAGCCGTCTAAAATTTTATCATTTGTGGAGAGAACATCATTTTTCAGACAAAGTTTTCTCATCTCAAAGCTGACAAATTTGAACTTCAATGAGAGCAGTAATGGCAAGGTTCTCAGAAAATCTAGTTACTTATGGTTCCACTATCTCAAAATTCACTTTGTGGCTATAAAAAACTTTATTTTTTACAAAAGCCCAATTTTTTATATTCATTTATTGAATATTAAGGCATTAGTGCTGAAAATGCTAATTATACATGACACTGTATACATCTAACATTTCCAGGATCTGATTACAAGTTGGGCTGTGTACTTTCAGGACTTTCACAAATTTATTTTTAAAAAATATGAAAAAGTGATCAAACCTGCTCACATGTGTCGCTTGCACCTCTGTTGAATTGAAGTCTGGTGGAGTTCAACATAAAAATCATTATGTTACATAGATAACATAATGGTGATAGCATCATTAACTTATCATTAACTTATTCTATACAGTTATTAGTAATTGCTGTTGTTTCTGTCTCTATTCACAGAATCAGAATTGGGACAATTTAAAATAATAAAACTAATAAGGACAGTGTGCATCATCAATTCTTTTCTTCTTTTAGAAAAATAGATGTTAGTTTTCAAGAGATAATGATTATTATACCAAAATAAAACTCTGTTTTGTTTCTTTGTTGAAGTAAACAAAACTTTCTTTGTCTATGATTAATTTCATTCCATTTTGTTTTTTTGTAAGTCACTGAAAATCCTACTGGAATTAAATTGATCTTAATGAACTGAAACTGAATACAAGTTGGAAAATGAAATATATCTTTTTTTCTATCATTTAATACTTGTCAGTACCATAGGTATTGGGATGAAATTAAAATATTCATTTAATCTTTAAATTAGAAAAAAATATTTGTCATCAGTTTCGCATTTAGGAGTTAATCCAGTTTCCTTAATTCAGTAAAACTGCAGCAAAATGTTAAATCAATTTTAACAATTACATCTCAGAGGACTTTCTATGCTGTTCATCATCATCAAATGTCCTGTCTTTCCAAACTGGCCTACACATGTAATTACACTACCCGCACACTGTTACGCGGTTTAAAGAGAGGCGTACATCAAACTTTGACATCCTTAACCGTCTTAACATGTGTTGCCATAACAACAGGCCAATCTGCCTTGAATAATGACAAGACATCTTCATTATTTCATCATTAGTAATAAAGCCTTAATATGTTTATAACCAGACTAGCCATAATTGCGATGGTTTCTTTAATAATGAAAATGTCTGTTACAGCACATCTGAAATTAACTGCAATGGCTACATTATAAATTTGGTCTGAAACTGTTCACCTGACTCCTATTTTCATTAAAATCAAGGTGGACACTTTATATTAACTATATTTTATTAAAATTGCATAGCTAAATAAAACACTCAAACAGATGAGAGTCTGGGAGTTTTTGAGGAAAAAAAAATACAGATTTGACAAAGATAAAGTAAATGTATGTGTCTGTATGTGTATCTGAATGGCTATATTCATGCATCACTGCTGTGTGTGTGTGTATGTGTGTGTATGTGTGTGTGTGTGTGTGTGTGTGTGCACAAACATGCATGAGCTCATACAGGTATGTGTATATGCACATGTCATTATGTACATATTTGTGAGTCAATTTCTTCTGATCTGTCAGGCAAACTATCCCCCTCTCAATCCCCTTTCAATCTCCCATATAGTTTCTGTGTTTTGATTTTCTTCATTTTTCTTGAAATTACATTTAAAAAAATCATATTTGTGGCATTTCTATCACATTTCTGCCATGTAACTTGTGTATGTATATGCATGTTCACATATGCCTGGAAAGACATCACATGTGTGTAGGTGTATTCGTGTGCTCACAAATTAGCTTAAGAAATACACACATACAGGTAATCTACTGTCAGCATGATAGGCACAGAAAGGCAATGTTGTATGAAGACGTGATAATTGGGTTGACCAGCATTACCAGTGTTTATGATAGTGAACACATGTGGTCAGTGAGTGGTGGACAGTACTTAACAGATTTAAGGCTCTATTCCCATAGATTTTAGATCGATCTATCCCCGCGGGGAGTCTCACTAGATTACTTTCAGATAATCCGACTTAAATGTCCGTCCCGCCTACTACAAGCTGTAAGAGGGTAATAAACTTTCGTGTCCGCCCAGCTGACAGCTATTTAGCGTGAACCCCCAGGGAGTTAGGTCGATCTAAAGTAGGTCGATCTAATCTATGGAAATGGGGTGTAACAGGCTGAGAATATCCCTTACATCATTGTTATTCCAATTGACCACATAAATAACAATAAATGACGAAGAAAGAGAAGAACAGCTCCATTGTGTTTTAATGTCACTTCATTTTGAAACAGCTATATTCATTGGATACTTTTAGTCTCTCAGAATGCAAGGATGTTTTATGGATAGAAAAGCTATTTGTATATCTGGTGCAATGTTATGTTAAAAACAATTATGGGCTCAAATCCAAAATAAATAAATAAATGGAAAAAAATGCTGGATGAAATCAGTACTTATGAAAATGCAATAAAGTTAATATGTAAAGGTTGTCCTCCAACAGCTTTTTATTTGTTATGTACCTAAAGCAAATAAATGGTATGGAACATAAAATCATGCACTGTACCATAATGTATATTGACCAGATACATGTATCTAAAATTTTAGCCCTGAGTTTTTTTTAACATGAAAAGCAAAAATAAGATATGACGGAAAATATTGCCATTTTTACGTAATTGACCAAGTGACTAATTTTTTCATCTCAGATGCATTTTAAAGCATGAAAAGTAAGAGACAGTATGAAATATGGAAAAGGAAGAGGGCAGGAATTCCATTGGCAGATCAAAAGAACTGAAAGGAAAAAGAGGGATCTGAGTCAATGATTTAGATGAGGCTAT